>NC_089259.1:38222299-38525329 GCF_963930625.1 Muntiacus reevesi | reverse complement strand
TTGTGATATCAGGGACTAAGACCAAGGTAGAAGGCATTAAACCTAATTTGATAATTCAGAATGCCTCTCATATTCTGATTGTCAGGCCTGGCTAATTTCACAGTCAAAGAAGTACATTTCAGGGGTAGAAGCTTAGAAAGCACATCACCAGGAGTAAGTCACTTGCTTCCCCTTCATTCCACCTTTTAAATCTAGATTGCCTTCATAGCATTCTGAGAGTAAGGCATGTGTCTCACTGTCAGCTACTGTTTACATTAAATTTCCTCATATGTTGTGATAGGTAGGCAGAACTCTAAGATAGCCTCAAGATTCCTGTCCCCTCGTGCTCATGGCCTGTGTAACCTCCCCTCCTTGAGTGTGGTGAACATGATGGATCTCATTTCCATGTTATGGGACATTGTGTGATAAAGGTAAAGGGATTTTGCCTAGGTCAGCCTGTCCTAATGAGACAGCCCTTTAAAATCATACTTAGACTTTTCCTGATGTCAAGGATTCTCTTGATGTCTTTGAAGAAGTCAGCCAGTTGTGAGTGAGCAGCAGGATTAGGTATTGAGGATGGCCTTCTGCCAGTTGCAGAGAGGGATTCTCACTGACACTCAGCAAGTAAACAGGGTTCTCAGAAATAAACCACAAAAAACAAATTTTGCCAACAACCTGGATAAACTAGGAAATGGATTCTTCCCTATCCAAGCTTTAGGATGAAAACACAGCTTGCCTGATATCTTCATTTCAGACTTATTAGGCTTTGAGCAGAGAACACAGCTGAGCTATGCACAGACTTCTGACCTGTAGAAGCTATGGATTAATAAATGGATGTTGTTGTAACCTGCTAATTCAGTTCAGTTCAGTTCAGTTGCTCAGTCCTATCCAACTCTTTGCAACTCCATGAATTATAGCACACCAAGCCTCCCTGTCCATCACCAACTCCTGGAGTTTACTCAAACTCAAGTCCATTGAGTCAGTGGTGCCATCCAACCATCTCATTCTCTGTCATCCCCTTCCCCTCCAACCTTCAATCATCCCCAGCATCAGGGTCTTTTCAAGTAAGTCAGTTCTTCACATCAGGTGGCCAAAGTATTGGAGTTTCAGCTTCAGCATCAGTCCTTCCAATGGGTGTTCAGGGCCTATTTCCTTTAGGGTGGACTAGTTGTATCTTCTTGATGTCAAAGGGACTCTCAAGAGTCTTCTCTAGCACCACAGTTCAAAAGCATAAATTCTCGGTGCTCAGCTTTCTTTAGAGTCCAACTCTCATATCTATACATGACTACTGGAAAAACCATAGCTTTGACTAGATGAACCTTTGTTGGCAAAGTAATGTTATGGTAATTTGTCATGCATCAATAGCAAGCTAATAAACATGGCTTCTAGGCTAGAAGCATCTTAATATAAAATGACATTGGACAATGTTGTTTCAAAGGTTCTGAAACACTTTGAAGGCAATACCCAGTGTTGAAAACACAGTACAATCTTGGATAAAACTTGCATATGTGACTGAATAAATGGCTAAATTATAATAAATGCTTTACACTATAACTTATAAAACACCTTGAGGTATGTTGATTTTTAATGATAAAATATTGATAGATATTAAAATATACATTTTAGAACTGAGAAAAGAAACTCACAGAGAGGTAAATGACTCAACTGAAGTCATGGCCTTGGAAAATGACAAAATTTTCCACCGTACTCTCTCTACCTTTATTGAACAGAGGCATTAAGAAAATCAGCAATGGAAACATGCTTGAAAACAAATAGAATTCTGATTAATTCATGAAAGCAACTAGAAATAGCATCAGGAAACTCACTCTTGGGGCATGTTATCTAACATCTCTGAATTTCAATTCTTTCATCTATAGAGTAACATTAAAAGAGTAGTACCAAACTCATAAAGAGCAGAGCATTCACATAAGCTTATCTCTTACAGATTAACTTTGAAAAAAATGGAAAATGTAGAATTTTAAAATCCTACAGTTTTGTATAAGTTTGTTATATGCTGTCTTTATAGATCTCTTCATATATACTAAAATAATAAAGAAAATTAAATGTCTTATACATGTAATTTTAATAGATACTACACACTTAAAACAGCATTAGAGGTTGTGGGATAAATATTTTCTTTTTAAATATTTAAGTCAAATGTTTGTTGTTTACAAAAGTGTTTAACATCCTCCAATATTTTTCTACCCAGCACGGATAAAAGATCATAGAAAGTAAGGTTCATTTAAAATGACAATAAAAGCACATTACAGTTCTAAGTTAGTATGTCCTCTTTAGAATTTCAAAAGCAATAAAAATCACTCTGGAATATTAAGCAAAGGACTGGATAACTCCTCAAAAGATTTTTAATTCTCTGAGAGAAGACCAGGGCATATTTTATCATCAAATATTGAAAAGAAAGTCATTTAGTAAATAGCTTTTTCAGACACTCTGAAGTAAGTTTCATCATCATATTTGTACCTCTTTAAGATATTAAAACAACTTCACAAAAATTGCTTCTATCTTTAGGTTTGAGACTTGACAATATATTTCCAAAGTTACTTTATATTTTCCAAATTTGCACATTCATTTTTTAAGCCTAGTGATTATTTTTGGTATCTTCAAAATAATTCACTTCAGTGTTTTGGCCAGAGTAATGCCAGTGGATTCTTGAATAGTACTTCCTAATAGATACATTTATATATGAAGCATCTTGCAACATGGTTGACACATTCTCATACATACACTAGAGCTACAAAAAGGAGATATTATTTTCTGGGACTACAAAAATAATGAGTTTAAAACATCTAGCATTCAATTTAACTGTTATTTTCTTGACAGTTGCATGAAAGTAATAGATTGATATATTGATTCATAAATGATAACTAACACTGTATTCTATGCAGAGGAAAAAATTAGACTTTGTGTATATTTATTTTTGTCACCATAAGTGAATGAATATCTGTGAAAATTTTTCACTTTTTAAAGCATTTGGATTTGTCTCTTTTCAGTGATTTTTCAAACTATAAAAGATTTTAAAAAAATCTCAAAGATCCAAATCCTTGTTCATTTGCAGTAGCTTTATAATTTTTACTATCCTAAGTTCTAATAATACTTTATCCAGCCATACATGAGTGTAACAAAATGAGTCATCTGCCATTACAAATCTTAAATTCATACAAGATGTCTTTACATAAGTTTTCACACCCAGAAGTCATGATTTTCCCTGTGACAAATGGGTCACACACACAAGAAATTCTTATCTCCATCTGCTCTCATCAGATAACAAAGACACTGTGTTTATTCTCTATCTGTATTTTCATATTTATAACACAAATGTAAAATTAATTATATCAATAAGCAGAGGGAGGGGAAAAGGCATACATCCAAAGTAGGGAGCTTTAATTTCCAGAAAAGTTTTGGAAATAGACGATGAAGAAGAATGTATATGCTGCTGTGTCGCCAGGCAAAAAAATTTAAAAAGCCAGATTTATTCAGTCTGACTTGAAAATAGTGCCTGTTGACTGTACATCTTGACTGACAGTATAGAATTCCAACATTGTCATAAATTACATAAAACACATTGACAAGTATAGGTGATTAATTGTGATTGTAGAGAAATACACATACACCGATAATCAGGAAACAACAATAAAGCAATATTTTAAATAATTTATTAGTTTTTGTTTTAATGTTGCAATAACATTTGACTCAGAGATGAAGCTTTCCCATAAATAAATTTCTAGAAACTAAAACAATGCATTTTTATACTCAGGCACACAGAAGCTACCATAAAGAAGCTGCAATGAACATTGTTGAGAAGGTTGAGCATCAGGAAAAAAAACCTGAGACTTCTATGCAAGACTAGGATTCATTACTAAAATACTGAGAAACCCTACAACAATTAGCAGATCATTTTAACTTGACAGATTGTTACTTTTTAAAAATCTTTCTATCTCTGAAAGAAATTCAATTAGGTGTTTGCAAGTCCCCCTTGTTTGAGCAGCAATCATATGCACCTTGTCCCTGTCACAGCGCTTGATATTATCTACAGGAGAGTGACAGAAAAGTCCAGGGCTAACAAAGGCTCGCTCCGTTCCTGTCAGCCGTCTCTGGGATGTCTTTCTTATTGGCAGTACCCAGGAGTTTTCTCTGCACAGGTAGAGTCCTAGAGGAGGTAATGTTGTCTCCTGTTTTAACCATCTATACTCCTGAATCAAAGGTGGTCTTTCCCTTTTCAGAGAAATGCCTGCCCCCTTTTGGCCAAAAACCAGCAACTTCATTTTCATTGAGAAAACAAAACCATCATGTTTTCCCCTCCTCCGAATGACATCTGTCTTAAGTAATGGAATGAGCACTTCTCAAATTGAAAAAACAGACTAATTATCATGGTGCAGAATTTAAACTACAAGCAGTCTTCTATATTTTGTTATGATGTGGAAGTAGAATCTTGAGAAGAACATGATTTTAGTTTTAGTGTCTAAATGAAAATACAAGCTTATGTTCAGAGAAGTTCAAGGTTACATTTCCTCCTCATCAGGCATAACAAATGTATTACTTTTCCTGGATTAAAATAATTGTAATACCAATACTAATAGCTGGAAACAAAAGCTTAGTAAGATTACAGCTTAAATTGGCAAACTTTTAAATTTGAACTTGTTTAAAAACTATTTTATATATTCCATAACTCACAAGGTTGACACTAATTATTGACGCTTAGAAGAAAACTAATAAGAGTTTGTTGGTTGTTAATATATTACTTGGTTCTGATAGCTTGATCCGAGCATACTGTTTTGTGAAAAATATAGGATAGAATGTGAAGAATTAGAAATACCGAAGAGCAAAAATAGCTGATTGAATCAGGAATGTGAATAATCAAGGAAGTCAAAAAAACTAAAGTCTAGGGGGGAAAATAAGACAATTTAAAGAAAGTGTCAGGTTGGTCAAAGACTAACTTTGATTGTGTGATTAGGAATGAGAATTAGGTTACAGTGCCTGTTTCAGAGAGAAAAACAACCAGCACTTCTTGCCTTTACACCGAAAAGGTGATTATTTAATCAAGAATGACATTGGATTTACTTTCTTCTTTGTGTGTACACAAAGCTTACACTAAGATTGGCTGGCAAACTATTTCTCTTGGAAACAGACTGAAAAAGAAATAGTAACTTTAAAAATAAACTTTAAAGAGAAACTTTTTAAAAACATTGTTGGGAAATCCTATACCTGTTAACAAAGCCACATCATTTCATTTAGTAATTTACTTAATCAAGTCTAGTAAGAATAAAGCAATATTTTCTTGAGTGTTTCTGGATCTCATGAACTCTAACAATTTCAATTCTGCTTGTTTTGGTTTGCAGATATTTATTAACTCCCTGATTTGGGGCTTCCCTGGTAGCTCAGACAGTAAAAAGTCTGCCTGCAATGCAGGAGACCTGAGTTCAACCCTTGGGTTGGAAGATCCCCTGAAGAAGAGAATGGCAACTCACTCCAAAATTCTTTCCTAGTGAATCCAATGGACAGAGGAGCCTGTAGCCCAACAGGCCTTTGTGAACCAACAGGTCACAAAGAGTCAGACACCACTGAGTAACTAACACTTTTACTTTCACTTTTTTATATAGGCTTGGAAGTAGCATGCATTATCCCAAAGTAATGCTCATTCACACACACACACACACACACACACACACACACACCCCTATATGCAAAAAGACTCTATTTTCTAGGAATATAAATCTGGATTTTTCTCTCCCTCACTCTGCCTTGAAGAAGTAACACTGCCACAAGTGATCAAGAGGGGAAAATGGCCTTAATTTTTCCTTCAGCTTGACTGAATTTTAAGCGAAAGTCTTTATGACTCTAAGGCCCTGATTTCCCCTTTCCTAGAAAATTTACCTTATAAAATTTATAAACATAAATTCTTTATCTTTCTCTTTGAGGTACAAATCTTTTTAAAGGCTTCTTGCAAATTTTAGAACCCAGGGATGTTTTTCTAAAGGACTAGGGATCCATACCTTTGAGATATGTTAATCAGGAGAAATAGTATATCATCACTGAGTTTCTGTGGGAGGGAGAGTGTATATTTCAGTTGGGAGCTTTGCTTCAGGTTGTAAATGTCCTGTCATGAGAATAAGAAGTTTACTTTTCCTTTTAATAAGAATCAGTTTGCCAACAAAGGTCCATCTAGTCAAAGCTATGATTTTTCCAGTAGTCATGTATGGATGTGAGAGTTGAACTCTAAAGAAAGCTGAGCACTGAAGAACTGATGCTTTTGAACTGTGGTGTTGAAGAAGACTCTTGAGAGCAAGAAGATCCAACCAGTCCATCCTAAAGGAAATCAGTCCTGAGTATTCATTGAAAGGACTGATGCTGAAGCTGAAACTCCAGTACTTCGGCCACTCATTTGAAAAGACCCTGATGCTGGGAAAGATTGAAGGCTGGAGGGGAAGGGGATGACAGAGGATGAGATGGTTGGATGGTATCACTGACTCAATGGAGATGAGTTTGAGTGAACTCTGAGAGTTGGCAATGGACAGGGAAGCCTAGTGTTCTGCAGTCCATGGGGTTGCAAAGAGTCAGACATGACTGAGCGACTGAACTGAACTGAACTGAACTGATTAACAAATATAAGTCACCTACGCTTCCCACTGAGCTCTGAAAAACTCCCTACTTTTGTTTCAATGGAGTTTTCTGTCTCTCTCCCCCATTACAATAGCCTGAATAAAGTCTTCCTTGCCTAATTCACTTTGACCAGTTCAATGCTTATTGTCACAGAGTCAAATTCATGGTATTAGGGAACAGGGCTTTTATGTTATGTGGGATAGAGCTGCAATCTATTTATAGTTCAAATTCTTAGTCTATTGCCTCTTATTGGGCTTCTCAAGTTACGCTAGTAGTAAAGAGGTCACCTGCCAAAGCAGGAGACGTGAGACAAGAGTTCGATACCTGGGTCAGGAAGATGCCCCAGAGAAGTGCATGGTAAATCACTCCAGTATTCTTACCTAGAGAATTTCATGGTCAGAGGAGCCTGGCAAGCTATAGTCCTTAAAGTCACACATAATCAGACACAACTGAAGCAACTTAGCACAATCTTTTATGAAACCCTATTTCATTTGGGGGCTTCCCTTGTGACTTAGCTGGTAAAGAATCCACCTGCAATGCAGGACTGCTGGGTTCGATCCTTGATTTGGGAAGATCCCCTGGAGAAGGGAAAGGCTACCCACTCCAGTATTCTGGCCTGTAGTATTCCATGGACTATGCAGTCCATGGGATTGCAGAGTTGGACACAACTGAGTGACTTTCACTTTCAATTTGTATTTAGAGATTTTTCTTGATTACTGTTTGGGGGATTATTTTCTCATGTGACATATTCCAAAATATAGTTGTGATGGCTCTGATTTTGGCATTGTGCAATTTTTTTCATGAATTCTTAAGTTTGGGTTACTAAAATGAACACTTCAAGTCATGAGATGAATACTCCATTTCACTTTCTAATCTTTTCTTAGATTTATTTTTGTCTTTGATCCTTCTTAATACCAAGAACATGAGTACCAAGATAAAGATATAGGCATAGAAAAAGAGATTTAAACTTCTTTGTGTCATGAACCCCTTTTGACAGTTTGGTGAAGCCTATGAACCTCTTGGAGTATTCCATTTAAATCCATAAAATAAAATTTATAGGATTAAAATGGAAGCTAACAATATTAAAATATACCAAATGTTTTTATATTGTTACATGGTAATATATTCACCTTTTTAAATAAATTATAAGATACAGAGATTGGTCCATCACCAATGTTAATCTCTGAATTATGATAGGTGATATTTCAGGATATCTTCAACACCTTGGTAACAAGAAAAAAAATCTATTGGTATATATCAACAGATTAGCTGATGCTACTGAGGCTTTTTTGCCTATATTTACAATTGAAGGAAGTGTTAAATTTCAGCTGGTGGTTAATGAAAAAGCCATAGTTTTTTTTCTTATATAAGTAACTGGCTAGCCTAGATAGTCTAGAGTACAGAACCAGAAGAGCGCTTTGATTCTAAATCAGGACTGCAAATGGAAACTTATGACCCTACTGGCCCACTGTAACTTGTCATCATTAGTGACAATGTACAGGAGATTGTGGCTGAATCCCTACAGAAATAAACTAAAAATTCCCTCCAAATATCTTCCTTATAAAACTGAAGCAGTGCTTAGATGAAAATTCAAAAGGTTGGAATTCCAGCACAGTTTCATCACATCTTTATTTTTACTAACCTCTAACTGCCTGAGCAGAAAATGTATTCACTCATCTGACTATGCTAAGTTCAAATGCCTTAGGGACAAGCTGTTCACTTACAGTGGGTGTTTTTATAGTGTAAGAAAGGAAAGACCAAAGGAGAAGGAATTTTTGAGTAACGACAGAGAAACTATAGGGATCATTCACTTACAGAATGTTCTTTAACCTCTTAAGTACCTGGAGTTTTATAAAAGCTCCTCCCAAAACAGCTGTATAAAACTGAGCTTGTTTATGTATTGCAATGACATTACACAATTCTCTCAAGTGCTGGTTGCTTTGCAGTTCCCATGTTGTATTGATTTTCGGAAATCATAATTTTGAATGGACCTTGAAAAAAATGATAAACAAAAATACAATTAATAATTCTGCAGTTAAGAACGAAGCATTACATTTTACAATCATTGCTAACTGGTGATTATACTCCTCATTATGCTTCATTCTAATGTCAAGAAATGTCAACCTCATCAAAAAATTTAAAAAAATAATTGTAGAATTCTTGAACAAGATCAGGTTGGAAATAACAAATTCCTCAATAATGGCATAATCAATACTGCAGTTGGGCAGGGGGTGCTAGTTAATATTAAACCTAATACATTTAATCCTGTTGTTAGTTGCTAAGTCCTGTCAGACTCTTTTGTGACCCCATGGCTGTAGCCTGCCAGGCTCCTCTGTCCATGGGGTCTCCCAGGCAAAAATACAGGGTGGGATGCCATTTCCTTCTCCAGGGGATCTTCCCAACCCAGGGGTTGAACCTGCATCTCCCGCGTTGACAGGCAGATTATTTACCATTGAGTCATCAGGGAAGCCCACATTTAATCCTATGTCACTTCTAAATTCTGCCAAGATTCACTATTTTGAACCTGAATATCTGTTTTTTTTTTATTCTTCCTTTTTTTTTAGCTTTGATGCTATTTTAAAAATTATTTTACCTTCAAAATTATTTGATTTACAATGTTCTATTACTTTCAGATATAGCAATGTGATTTAGCTATACCTAAACTTATATCTGGGCTTCCCGGGTGGCTCAGTGATGAAGAATTTGCCTGCCAATACAGGAGGCTTAGGGTTGATCCCTGGGTAGGAAAGATCCCCTGGAAAAGGAAATGACAGCCCACTCCAGTATTCTTGCCTGCAAAATCCCATGGACAGAGGAGCCCGGTAGGCTACAGTCCATGGGGTTGCAAAGGGTCAGACAGATACAGCGACTGAGCCTGCATGCATACACACATATACATATTATTTTTCAGATTCTTTCCCATACAGGTTATTAGAGATTATATGTTTTTTATGCAATGTGTGCTTAACGCCTCCAGCTAATTCTTTTCTATTTTATGAAGCCAAATCCAAAGTTTTCAAATTTTCTCTTTGACTAATGCTAAGGAGATGGATAGAGAAAAATAATTCAGTTCATATTTGTGTCTATTAGGTGCATCAGGTAAGCCCACCCCACTTGTTTCCATCAGAAAATGCCTATATTATTAACTGAATATAGAGTCTTCTGGAAAAATAAAACTGTCAGATTAGGTCATAGATCATTTCCCTGCACTGGGCAGCAACAGTAAAAGGATTTGGCCCGTGGACTACCAGTTTGCCATTTCCTACGACTGCCCAATACGCACTGGAGTTAGAAAAAAAGGAAAATTGAAGTAGCATTGTTGGTTCTATAACCAGCTCCCTGACCAAGAACACCTCAGTCTTTGATGTGGAGAGGTGAAGAATCACTGTGTACATTTTGATTTGATAGCTTCTCAGAGTATCTCTTGACCCAACTCCACTCAATCAAATGTCAGAATCCCTAGAAAAGAAAGGTTATTATAGAGAGCAAGGCAAATCAAAGCCACATCACTATGCTTTCTGTAGACAAGAGGCAGTTCCACATTGTGACTTTCATACAACAATAAGAATTTAATAAAGGGGAAACATTTGAGGGATGACAACAAGACAGATACACTTTGCAGGAATTTTTAGGTGGAATCATTCACCAGGCTGCAGCATCGGTCAAGTGGTATCAGCTTCTAATATACCTGAAGACATCTGTCAGTGACTGATGTATTGTCAATATACAAGCCAGGAAGCCTTGTAAAAATAGGAAGAGAGATGGAGTTGTGAGACCTCCTAGGATTAATTGAGCAAGTCAGAAAAACATGAACAGGTGCCAGTTTCAGCAACTTAACTCCTGAGTAGAAACTCCTGGTAACTCACAAATCCCTGCCTTTTTGATGGTGTTTGTCCCTTGATCTATTATTACCCTCAGGCCAACGATGATAACAGGTGTTCAACCAGTTTTCACAGACTCCACAACTTACTTAGATCTAAATAATACATGTTCTCCATGTAACATTATTTATTCAGAAATAACTATTTATTTTTGCTGAAGATATCAGTGAGGCTCACTTGTCCATGGATGAAGTGATATTTGAGTTAATGGTCTATGTAATATCCACAAATAGAATTACAAATCTTTGAAATGTAGTGAAACAACATCTTCCTTCAGAAGCATTAACTCCTGGTTATAATAATTATGACTCCAACAACTTAGTGAGAAAATTAAAGTAAAATGTCTCTCCTCTTGATCTGAGAGAAATATATGATCATTTATCATAGAAGGAGATAATTGAAATTCAAGTTAGAGATCTTCCTATTCGTGTTGCTCTATTAGTTCTGTCGGCAGAAGATGCATGTATTTTTACCTATCAGCCTCCAGTATAGTAACTGGGGCACAATCAGTGATCATTAATATGATAATAAATGGGAAAGACCAATTCTTAACATCTTTTCCTTTTTACAGCTACAGAAAGAAAACTGTGACAAGCATATAAGGGATATTTCAATATCACTGGGGAAATTAATATCATGTCACAATATTGTCCTAAATTAAGTATTTATAAGCCTTCCTTAATCTAAGCCAACAAGTTTTAAATATGTCTCTTAAAAATTTTGCATCAGGCAGTGTGATATCATTTGTTACTCTGAGAAAGAGACTACTTCTTACCTTAGTGCTGTTTTTTTGTGGTAATGACATTCATTCAATTTATTGAAATCCTACTTACTTTAGAAGTGCACTTAAAGGAAAGCAAGTAGACTTTTTGCATGTTAAATATGCAAATACAATTGACATTATTTGCGATGGAAAAAACAGGAAAAGTGGGGGGGAAAGAACAAAAAAAAGAACTCAAGAATGATTTTCACTTAAGTGAATTTGTCTAATGAGACTACTAAAATATTAAAATTCTTTAATTCTGTTTTATAGTCATTGTCTTTTTGTTAGCACTCATATACTAATATACATTGCTGGTTACCTTCTCGTATTTATGGTCCTTTCTTCTGTCTAAAGCATAAATCACCTGAAGAGGTAAATATATCTCATATTTTCTTTGAAATAGCATCTTCCTTACATGTAAGTATCTGTAAGTATCTAGTTAATTATTATCAGTTTAAATGTATGCCAGGTCTTTGATACCATTGCCTGAAATATTTGTCTCCTCCAATCTCAACCCAAAGAAAAAACAGGTTGCTAAAATTTTATGTTTCAGTGTCAATTTGGGGTAAAAGTACCAAAAAGTTACCTTTTTTTTTTTTTTAAACAATAGTCTAAAGTGGTCTTCTTCTTCTTTTTTTTTTTTTTTGAAATAAACCTATCTTTGTACCTGGTGGGAGCTGAGGCTTTCCAGAGAGTTCAAAACTACCCTATCACCAGAAGTGATGCTGTTTTCAAGAGATGATGAGAGACCTGAGAACTAACTCATCCTTTGTTTCCCTAGTCAACTTTTGACTCCATTATCTACTTCTGCTTTTTTTTCAATGTGAACAATCTCTTGAAAATGTCCACAGATCTTCCATTTCATAGACAAAATAAAGAGAAATATCAAAGAGAAATATTGCCAATGTTTAATCTTTCTTTTTCTCAGTCTTCCATTGGATCTTCTCAGACACATTAGAAATCCTTCTCAGTATAATTTCAGCATATACCACCAGTACACTGAAGGTCCTTTCCTTTGTTACTTACCTTCAGCACTTACCTTCCTAGAGCTTTTGACAATAATTATGTGTAGAGTTTTCTCTTCCTTTTGCTTCTATGGCAGTGAATTCTTGTTTGTTTTTTCTCTCATGTCTGATTTTTCCTTTTTAGTTTCTTTCCATTTCCTCTATTTCATAAACAAGGTTTTCCTAAGTCAAAAGAAAAATAACAAACTGCAAAAATATTTGCAATATGTTTCTCTTCTAAGTAATGGTAGTGTTTATAACCAAAGAGAAGCTCACATGAAAACTGAATTCTGAAATTCTGTAATTTATTTCATGCATATCAACAAAGTTCTCCATCACCATCATCAGCAGTATTTTTAGCCCAAACACTCATCAACATTACTTTGAATATTAGGAATTTATTCTAGCCATTTTCTCTATATATTTCCTGTGACTTCCTACAATCTTATATACAAAAATCAGATTAATATTTTTAGTATGCAACCTGAATATTCCCAAAACACACTCAAACACACACTCACACACACAAACCACCTTCCCCACACACAGCCAACCATCACCACCACTTTAAACTCTGTTTTTCTAAGGATGAAACCCCACATTCTTATCATGGCCTGCAAAGTGTTGTATGATTTTGCTTCGTGTTTTGCAACTGCCTCACTTCACACAGTGCTCTTGGGACAACTTTGTCACCAGTCTGCTTTCAGTTCCTCTAATATGCCCTACTTTTGCACAATAACTGTAATTTTTGGCAATTGCAGCTCTTCTAGCAAGGCTTCCTTCTCCACTTTTACCCACTTAATTTTATTTCACTAAATTGTTAGCTCATTCACAACATCTTCAAGGCAGCTCTCCTGTTATGACATCTCTACTACACATTGTTTTAGCACCATCTATCTTTACTTGGATTCATTATTAAGGTTTGTAACCTTAGACTTAATTTTATGGTATCACTGATTGGCTCAGGGCAGAAATGAAATACCCAATGAACTATTCTTGTCCCTTCTGCCCACTTAAGTTTAAAAGTGTTAGTCGCTCAGTCCTGTCCAACTCTTCATGACTTCTGGACTGTAGCCCACCAGTCTCCTCTGAGAATCCACTGTCCTTGGGATTCTCCAAACAAGAATACTGGAGTGGGTTGCCATTCCCTTCTCCAGGGGATCTTCCTGATCCAGGGATTGAATTCATGTCTCCTGCATTGCAGGAAGATTCTTTACCTTTTGAGCTACAGGGAATCCAGAATCACTTTGTTAACATAAAAAGAGACAGCTTCATCAATCTCATCACTTAGAAAATTCAAAGGTTTTAGAACCTCTGTACTAGAAATAGGGGTGACGACCAAATGTATATATTTTATTATAAGTCACAGTATCACAAAATCAATGGCTCATCAGTTAACTTTTATTGTGATAATTAATATTCTTGTCTAACTTCCCTTAATATATTATGAACTTCCTGAAAATTATAATATCAATATTTATAAAACTTCATCAACTGCAAGTTGATTTTATTTGTATCACCTCATTTGACTTTCAGAACAAATGAGATTGATGAAGGACAATTAATGCTATTTCAGTTTTCAAGAATATATTTGAGACTCAATGTGATAAAATGTCTTGTTTAAGGCCATAAACTATTACATGGTATTAAATTATAGCCCTTGTTTAATTTCAAATTATGTGCTTATCACATTAATAGTTTCATATGCAAATATCCAAAAGCACATAGCTAAGTGACTGCACGCAATTTTTTCTAATGAAAGAATGAATGCATTAGTAATTTAAATGAAAATTTCACATTTTTGTTTGAAATTATAATGTTTGGAAGATTATAAAAAAAGATACAGTGGATTTGAAGTACTTTGGAAGTTGGCACTGTATGACAGAATGGTTAAAGTATAGCAGATTGAATGCCAAGTTAAATGACATTAATTTAATTATTTTTGAAAAGATTAGGATATAAAGAAAATTGCAGGTGAATACAAGAAGCAAAACTTTAGCTAGGATTTTTTTTTCATCATTTCAAATTTAAATTTAAAATTGGTTATATATCAGATTTAACAATCATTAATACATAGAAACAGGGGAGTGTGCAATTTCCTCAGTTCTGTCTCACTGCAGAAAAGATTTGAAATGGTGGATCAGTGTAACAGCTCAGTTACAGCTTGGAGTTATTCGGCAAGCAAAGGATAGTACACCCCTGAGGCATGAGGGAGGGTGACCCAAAAGGGAAGCCTCAGTCTTCTTGGCTTCCTCCTTTTAAACATTTGTCTCCTCTCTGCCTTGAGTCTGCCCTATGCAAATTAGGCTGACCAAGAAGGGAGTGTGTTGTTTCACCTGTGGATTTTCTTTTATTCTATTTTCATGGGCTTTTCCCTTTCTTTGTCTTTTAGCCATCACCATTTTGGACTCCTTTTTCCTATTCTAACTACCTAACAGAAATGTTCTAAAACAACACAATTAACTTTTTAGAGGGTTTTTTTACTTTAAAATTAGTTTACACTTGAAATCATACTTTTTAAGGCTTAATATCTCTGTAAAGCAATATGAATCACACGTGCCTTTATAAATCTGTTTATGTAAGTATGAATGCAAATTATATGAATGAAACATTATAAACAATTTCTATTTATTGTAGTCTTGCTTCTATTGCAGTGTGAAATGATCATAATAATGGTCCTGGCAAGAAGAAATGCACTGAACATTAAAAGAGACTGCCCCCCAGAGTGCTTTCTTCAAACATAATGAGTATAAAAAGGCCAGTATGCTCATCTTCAAAATATTTTCAGTAACATGGCAAGATTTATTCACCTTAAAAATAAAATCATCATTATTAACATTTCTAAGTATCTGTACGGTGCTCACTATTGCTGAAATCTAAAAAAGAAACAAAGAAAGAAAAATGAAAAAAATCAAAGCCTTTTTTCATCCTTAAATTATGCTCTGAGATAGACTTAGTTCAGTCACATTAAATAAGGAAGTAAGTGCTCTTGATTCAAATGAAAGGAAGGAAGGAAGAACAAAAGAAAAAGACCGAGAACTACTATGCTTTATTAGTTTACAAAGATATTTTAGCTTTCATTTTAAATGGATTTCATTTAATGGGATGGAACCATAGTATTTTAAATGTTTCCCCTCAGATTACATATTTTGAAGAAAAAAAAAATTCAATTGTCAGTGCTCAAAGATTCTATTGTCTGCTGTATTATGCAAATATCTAATATGGTTTACAATAATTGCTTAATATATTTTAATCTATTTCCTAAGAGATAATTATCCATTTAATTAAGATATGGACAAATGGACTTCCCAGGTGGTGCAGTGATAAACTATCCACATGCCAATGCAGATCCCTGAGAGTAGGAAATGGTAACCCACTCCAGTATTCTTGCCTAAGAAAGACCATGGACAGAGGAGCCTGATAGGCTACAGTCCATGGGGTTTCAAAGAGTTGGACATGACTGAGCATTCAGTCACAGACACACTTTCACAAATGTCCTCACACAAACAGCCGGATAAATAGGATTAAATGGCTAAACACATGTAAACATTTCAAAAGATAGTAACTCCCAAAATCAATTAACAGTAGTCCTTAAAATATGCTCTGAAGACTGCATTCCCATTGTGTAGACTGTAAATTAAAAAACAAAACAAAGCAAAACAAGCTTTTGCTCTTATGGCTTAAAAAAGCCTTTTTTGTGCTTTTTGTGCAAAAAAAGTTGTAAATTAGATACACAGCTAGAATGTGGTTAAATATACAGTTACTATATGAATAGTCAGATGACTCTGGAAACAAGCATACACTCTGATGCTAAATAAAGGTGATTTTTATTTCCTGCTTGCATCACACAGAGATCAGTGAGTAACATTTTTCTTTGTTGTTCATTTTCTATGGTGAATAAGATCACAATGAGGAGGCATGTAGACATTTCCTATAGTTATCCTACCAGTTCTCATTCATGCCTATAGGAAAGGTACTTCTCCAACAGATCTAATTCAGAAGGATATACACATTCCCTGTGCTTGTCTGGATCAATTTTATGCATGATTAACTTCCTTATATTGACAGTAGGCCCATTTGGGTAATGACTTATGTGATTGTGATTCTTTTTTCTACCAAGAAGCACAACTGAAAAAAAGTTAATGATTTCAAATATTGGTAGGTTCCAATTTTATAAATTCCATCTCTAACTACATCCTACAAAATTCAAAGTATCCACGCATTTACCCACTAGCCTGTGTGTATCAATTAAGGTCAATTTTTAATCTTTTCTAACGTGATTTTGAGTTCACTTATACTACCTATACAGCTTAAATCATATTTAAGAAGCCAATTTATAATATTTACCAATATAATATATTTTTCTAGTCCCACAGTGCCTAAACTGGGTAAGAATGCAGTTGAGAATTAACAAGCATTAACTACATTTGAATCGCTAAAAACCTATGAAAAGAAAGGAGGAAGGAGATCTAGATGGCAGAGTAGGAGGCTGAGTTCACCTCCTCCAATGAACACATCAAAAATAAAACTACATGTGAAACAATTCTCACTGAAAACACACTGGAGACTTGCAAAAAGACTCTTATGCAACCAAAGCTGTAAAAAAAAAAAAATCCAGATGGAGTTGAGTAGGAAGGGAAGAGAAGCAATCGTGTTGGGACTTGTGTTCCTAGGAGGGGACACAGAAGAAGAGAAAGATTACAGACTTGAAAATCATTCCTGGGGACTGATGGATTAAAAACACATGCTGGGCACCCCAGCTCTGGAGTCTTGACATTGGGAAGACAAGTCCCCTTCGCTGCTTTGAAAACCAGTGGGACATACTGTGTGTGCCTGTGTTTTGTGGGTGGGGTGGTGGGGGAAGGTCTGTAATAAATTTAGATACTGACCATGAAGAGCATGCACATACTTGCTTATTCCTGGGAACTAGGTGGAGAAAGTAGATTGAAACTGTCTTGGACTCTAGCCAGTTTCCTGTGACCACCCCATTGCACCCCAGCAAAAGTTAAAAATGAAAAGGGAATTCTAAAGACAGCAAGAGAAAAACAAATAATCACGTACAGAGGAACTCCCATAGGGCTATCAACTGCTTTTTCTGCAAAAACTTTGCAGGCAAGAATGGTATGATAGATGTAAGGTGCTGAAACGGAAAAACATACAACCCAGCAAGATTTTCATTTGTAATGAAAGGAGAGATAACTTCTCTGGCAAGCAAAAACCAAGAATTAATCAATACTAAACCAATCATAAATGTTAAAAGGCCCTCTCTTAGTAGAAAGAAAAGGCTACAATAAGAAGCAAGAATATATAGAAAAGTAAAAAAAATATTACTAGTGAAAACAAGCATGTAGTAAAGGTTGTGGGTCAATCACTTAAATAAGGTAGTGCATAGATTAAAAGGCAAAAATTATAAGCTATAACTACAATAAACAATGAAGGGATAAACATTAAGATGAAAATATAACATCAGAAACATAGAACATGAGGGAGTGAAAAAATATAAATATGTTAGAATGTGTTTGCACTTAAATAATTATCAGCATAAAACAGGTAGTTATATGTTAACATACATGAACCCCATGGTAACTACAAATTGAAAACCTATAATAGATACACAAAAACTAGAGAGAAATAAGTGAAATTATACTGCTAAAGAAGACTATCAAACCACAAGGGAAGATACTGAAAAGAAGCAGAAATGAACTACAAGAACAATTAGAAAACAATAAAATGATAATAAGTGCATACCTATCAACAATCACTTTAAATGTCAACGAACTAAATCCTCCACTAAAAAGATATAGTGTGGAAATTGAAAAAAAAAATACAAACAAAAAAAATTTCATCTAAATGCTGCTTACAAGAAACTCACTTCAGAGCTACAGACACGCACAGACTTTCAAGGAATGGATAAAAGTATTTCATGCAAATAGAAATGACAAAAAAGCTAAAGTAGTGATACTCATATCAGACAAAATAGACTTTGAAACAAAATCTATAACAAAAGACAAAGAAATGCATTGCATAATGATAAATGGAACAAGTAGTTGATATTTGTTAACATGTATGCACCTAATATAGAAGCACATAAGTAGATAAGGAAAATATTAACAGACATAAAGTGAGAAATTGACGGTAATACAATAATAGTAGGGGATATTAACACCTTACTGACATAAATGAACAGATCACCCAGACAGAAAATCAACAAGGAAACAGTGGTCTGAAAAGATACATTAAACCTGTTGGTTTCAATAAATATGTATACAAAGGGCATTCCAGCCAAAACAGCAGAATAAACACTCTTTTTCAAGGGCATTTTCCAGAATAGAGCTCACGCTATGCCACAAGACAAGTGTCAACACATTTAAGAGGATAGAAATTATATCAAACTCTTTTTTGACCATTGTGATATGAAACCAAATATGAATTACAAGAAGAAAAATGAAAAAACACACACACCACACACACATGGATACTAAATAGCATACTAGTAAAACAACAACAACAAAACAAGTGGGTCCATGTAGAAATCAAAGAAATCAGAAGATAACTAGAGACAAAGAAAATAAAAACATAGTTTCCAAAATCTATGGAACTCAGCAAAAGTAGTTCTTCTAAGAGGGAAGTTTACAGTGATACAAGACTATCTCAAGGAATAAAAACCTAGGAAATGATACATATTCTGCTTTACATAGATTTTCACTAATGCAAATCTCAATGGAAAAGAATAACTCTACAATTGTCCCATAACTCTTCTTGACATGTAGTAGTAATTCATTAATCTAATTCCCCCAAATTTGTTTCTGGATTTGAAATCACTGTTGGACAAAATCATAAAAGACTTCACTGATTAAAGAGCCACTATAATCTCTATCAATGCATGATTGGTTCCTTATTTTTTCATACCAATTATTTTCTTTCATTGTTTAGGGATTCCTTTTAGGTATCAATACAGCAGCTCTTCCCATATTTCCAGAATTCCTCCTGTTTTCAGTATCATCCATGCTTTTCTCACTTAGCTGGTGACTTTGCCTATGCATTCTCTGGGAAGACTAAAGAATGGAACTTGATTTTCACCATATCCTTTCTCTAGTGAAACCCAACACCTGTCAACATATTATTTCTTCCAATTTTACTAAAGGTCTATACCTTTATATATCATTCTTTCTAGGGCAAAGGTAGTCTTTGATCCCAGATCTTCCTAACTTTTCTAGCAAATATCCCTTGTCTGTTCAAAAGTAAAAGTATTCTATGATCTTGCACAGGATTTAAAATTCTGTGATGCAAATAACATCAATATCACAGATATAGCTTCCTTAATGTTTATTCTATGCTTTTATTATTATTATTATTATTATTTAGAGGTTAACATGTACTGCAGAAAATCCATTCTGGCATTTCCAAGGAGTTGCCAGCAAAACATCTATGAAATCAGTTACTGAGAATACAGGAACTGGAAGGAAAGAAAAAACAAACTTATCACAATTCAAATTTTGTTGCAAAAGAAACATGTTTGAATCTTAGTTCATAACTAAATTTTTACAGATAAATAACTATATAAATATTAACAAATTGGGTTTAAAGAACATTTATTATGCTCTTTTGTTTTGATAATACTATCTTTTTTGGCTAACAAGTTATAAGTAAACTATTATCACATGAAATTTCCAAGATTTCATGTACTTATTGGCTGAAAAATTCAGATTCTTTTCTCCCACTATAACTTCCTATGCTAACTCCCACTGTCTTTTACTCTTTATTCTTATTCTGATATCTAATTTTTTTCCCACTCCCTAGCTGCTATCACAAATGTCCAACATAATTATAAAGTAATTTTCTGTCCTGTACAACCAAAAGCCACAAAGTATTCCAACCAACAGATATCGAAGCATCTCTAATGCACATTTACTAGTGTTTGGACCTTAGTAAGCCTATATCTATTTTATTTAATCCTGGATCTGAAGCTTTACTAGAGAAAGTATGGTAATTGTATTAATAGGTCTCTGTATATTTTCAATTTCATTTAATGCAACAAATACTTTTCATTGCCTTTAACAGTACCCAGTACTCTTGCCTGGAAAATCCCTTGGATGGCGGAGCCTAGCAGGCTGCAAACCATGGGGTCGCTAAGAGTCGGACACGACTGAGCAACTTCACTTTCACTTTCACTCACTGGAGAAGGCAATGGCAACCCACTCCAGTGTTCTTGCCTGGAGAATCCCAGGGACCGGGGAGCCTGGTGGGTTGCCGTCTATGGGGTCGCACAGAGTCGGACACGACTGAAGTGGCTTAGCAGCAGCAGCAGCAACATACCGTGGTTGAATATCAGGAAATAAAGAAAAATTAGGCCTTTTTTTTTTTTTTTTTTTACTTTACAGACAAGTTCTGTGTAATCTTACTAACATACAGAGTTGAGGTAAGAATTGCAAGCTACCCAGTAGACTGTTCCCCACCTCCCAACAAGCCTAGAGCTTGGCTGTAGTGTCTGTGAGTAGTTCTATCTTCTGGGCTCAGACTGCCCTACCTGCTCAATCCATAAGTCCAGGATTATTATACTTTGATATACCAAATGACTCTAGAAAGTATGTCATCCAAATCGGCAGCCCCGTTTACAAGAAGGCAAATTCTTTTGAGATATGGTATTCAAGATATATATAAAAGAGAATTTGTTAACACTTGTTAAATGCTAAGAAAGAAAGAAAAAATACTGTGAAGGTCTGATAAGAGGACAAATGAGGGACATTTCACTCAGGTTACAGTGAGCTTGGAGAGTGTCATGAGAATAAATGAATTCTAGGTAGAAAAGATGACTGTAACCAGAAGAAATAGCCTACTGTGTTTAAGGAATTATAAATACCTTCAACCTAGGGCAAGAATTGAGGCTGAGCAGACAATAAAAATGTTGCTTATAAAGGAATTTGTACTGACAAATTTTTAAGAAGAAATAAAGAAGTGTTAGTATCTTGATCAGGAAGGGGAAGGCATGGAGAGTATGGCTATGATAAACCTGATTAGGAACTTCAAAATTAGTTGCACACCAAGAAATAAAATATACACTTTTTAAACATAGGATAGATATCTGGATAGAAAATGTGTATCTGAGAAAGTCTTTTTATAAGTAAAAAATAAATGTATGCTTGTAAATAACACCATTCTTCTGGTTCTGATCAAATAAGAAGGATAAGTGAAAGATAGAGCCTTAAGGAATAGCAACAGAACATTGAGAAGCAGGATGAGAAGGAAAAAACCTGAAACATCTTAGAAAAGGGCTAGAGAATCCAGACTAAAACTCAAAGGTGACAGTCCCACAGAGGACAAGAATGAGTTTTCAAGAAGGCTGTATATAAGATTTATCAAAAAGCATGGGATGAATAACATTGAATATTCATATGATCTCTACCTAGAAATACATTTTCTAAACATAAAAGTATATATAATTTCATAGGTAAAATATAAATGTAACTACATAAAATTAAAAGGATCATGAACCTCAAAAGAAAAAATACATTAAAGACAGTCATCAAATCAAGAGAAACTTTAGGAACATGTTTAACATAATTAAAATTCTACTATATGAGAATTCACTATAATTGAGCACAGGAATATCATCTAGTAGAAAATTCGGTAAAACTTTTGAAGAGAAAATTCATAGCTAATAGAAAACTAAAATTGAAAGTGTAGTAAAATGTGCAAAATTACCAATAACCAAATAAATTCAAGTTAGATCAAGAATGAAACACCATTTTTCCTATTAAATTTATTAGACTACCTCTCTGCTGGCCAGTATGGGGAAATGAGAAGTCTTAAACATGGATAATTGGGGGGAAATTGATGAAAACTTTTCTATCATTCTCAGCATCAGGATTTTTTTCAGTGAGTCAGCTCCTTGCATCAGATGACCAAAGTACTGGAGCTTCAGCTTCAGCATCAGTCTTTCCAGTGAATATTCAGGGTTGATTTCCTTTAGCATTGACTGGTTTGATCTCCTTGCAGTCCGAGGGACACTTTAAGAGTCTTCTCTAGCATCCCAATTTGAAAGCATTTTTCCAATGAAAACTTTGATTATTGGACATAATCAAATGATAATAAAATATAATTAAAGGATGATGTTCAATAAAAATCTCAAGGTATTGGGGATACAAATGTAAATATATTACTTTCAAGCTTTTGATCATAAGCAATCCCGAAGATGTGGCTCATGGTCAATATTTCTGTTTCCTTCTGGTGGATGTACCATGCAAATACTAACTGAGGCCCCCTAAGAACATAGCTTAGAGATGACTCCATTGGCAAACATAAGAAAACATCTATATAAGTTATTCCATATTCACTTGTTCTCTTTGTGGTTTACTATATATTCATTATTGCTGTATGTCAAAAATAGAATACATTTTTTGAATGCTTGTGAATTTTTTAGAATGCTTGTGAAATTTTTATTTTTTATAAATATCAATATTTTAATATCATTGAGTGTATTGTTCTCAATGAATACGTATTACTGATGAACCTCCAGAAAAAGAGTTAAGACTTTGTTCATTTGTGTGGGGTTTAGTAGTACTTACTAAGTAAAAATATAGCAATACTTATTTATATCAAGATATGCTGCATACTCATTAAGTTTATAGCTGGGGAGCCATCTCAGATATATAAAATTTCTAAAAATGTATAGGCATTCAAACCTATTCTTAGCAAGTCACATGTTTCCAGGTAATATGGCAGCCACAGATACTATGGTAACTTAAGCCAGCAGCTGACTGGAGTTAGTAAAACTGTAAATATTTTCCAAGATCTTAATATGATAACTACCTCCCCATATAGATTGAAGCCATATTAACATGAAATCAGCAAACTCATGATTTATCTCATTTTCAACATTATAAGAATTAGCTGGAGTAAAATACTATATTTTACTATAATTTCATGTTTTTTACTTATTTCAATTGAATAATGTTAATGGATCTGTAGATTAAAAATCCCATCAACAATTAGAAATAAGATATTCTTGCCAAGTAGCTAACAATATAGACAATATAGGACAACACATATTTACTTAACTATTAATGTCTTCACGCATACCAGTTCAGTTCAGTTCAGTCGCTCGGTCCGACTCTTTGCGACCCCATGAATCACAGCATGCCAGGCCTCCCTGTCCATCACAAACTCCCGGATTTTTTCCAGATTCATGTCCATCGAGTTGGTGATGCCATCCAACCATCTCATCCACTCTCACCCCCTTCTCCTCCTGCCCCCAATCCCTCCCAGCATCAGGGTCTGGAAAGTGAGTCAACTCTTCATTTGCAATACTTTGCATACCTCTTTGGCATGAGGTAGCCAAAGTATTGGAGTTTCAGCTTCAGCATCAGTCCTTCCAATGAACACCCAGGACTGATGTCCTTTAGGATGGACTGGTTGGATCTCCTTGCAGTCCAAGGGACTCTCAAAAGTCTTCTCCAACACCACAGTTTAAAAGCATCCATTTTTCAGCACTCAGCTTTCTTCACAGTCCAACTCTCACATCCATACATGACCACTGGAAAAACCATAGCCTTGACTAGATGGGCCTTTGTTGACAAAGTAATGTCTCTGCTTTTAAATATGCTATCTAAGTTGGTCATAACTTTCCTTCCAAGGAGTAAGCGTCTTTTAACTTCATAGTTACAATCACCATCTGCAGTGATTTTGGAGCCCCGAAAAATAAAGTCTGACACTGTTTCCACTGTTTCCTCATCTATTTCCCATGAAGTGATGGGACCAGATGCCATGATCTTAGTTTTCTGAATGTTGCGCTTTAAGCCAACTTTTTCACTCTCCTCTTTCACTTTCGTCAAGAGGCTTTTTAGTTCCCGCCATAAGCGGGGTATGCATATATGCATATGCATATCTGAGGTTACTGAGATTTCTCCCAGCAATTTTGATTCCAGCTTGTGCTTCTTCTAGCCCAGCGTTTCTCATGATGTACTCTGCATATAAGTTAAATAAGCAGGGTGACATACAGCCTTGACATACTCCTTTTCCTATTTGGAACCAGTCTGTTGTTCCATGTCCAGTTCTAACTGTTGCTTCCTGACCTGCATACAGGTTTCTCATGAGGCAGGTGAGGTAGTCTGGTATTCCCATCTCTTTCAGAATTTTCCACAGTTTATTGTGATCCACACAGTCAAAGGCTTTGGCATAGTCAATAAAGCAGAAGTAGATGTTTTTCTGGAACTCTCTTGCTTTTTCGATGATCCAGCAGATGTTGGCAATTTGATCTCTGGTTCCTCTGCCTTTTCTAACATACCAATTAGATAGTCTTTTTTTTCCCCCTTATGTCCCAAAGATGCTAAAATGAGATTTCTATCTATTCACATCATGGATAAGAGATATTATTTAACCAAAATAAATGTGCAAAGTGATTGGAAAAGGTAGTTGTTTGTGACAGAAAAGATAACATGCATGGTGGGCAGGTTTAAATATTTATACAGTTATTAAAGTCCATAGAATTAAAAAATAAGTTGATTAGTTATGTATCTTGAAAAGAAATTGTTAAGTATATCACAATGCCTTGTAGCTTGTATTTTAAAAAAATTAATCACTATGTTTCCACAGAATGCCATTGGTAAAAATCACTCTCCTACCAGAAGACCTTAATATTTTATCTAGGATAGTATTTAAATTAAATTGTTTTCTTTTACTTTTTAAAATTAATTTTTATTGAAGTATAATTGATTTACAATATTGTGTTAGTTTCTGCTATACAGCACAGTGAAACCCTTACACAAATTATAAAATCAGCAGAAGAATGTGCCAAGATTATTACACTATACCTTTATGTTCTAGGGTATTAAGTGTGATATTTCATTGCAAAAACAGAAACCAACTCAATGCCCTTCATAAAAAGATCGGGATGGGGAATACGTGTAACTCTATGGCTGATTCATATCAATGTATGACAAAAGCCACTGAAAAAAAAAAAATAAAAAAAAAAATAAAGGTCATTGAGTAGAACCTGAGCTCAGCACTTGTATAACTTTAAGGAAGTATCTTGCCTTGACATTGTCATTTTTTAAATATTAATATTCAATAAACATTAAAGAAATGTTGATGACAAAAAAAAAAGTGAATGGACAAGATGAAAAAAGACTTATTTGATAATCATGTCCTGGGAAATTTGTTTTTTTCATTTATAAAAATATATTAATATATTAACTATTTAAAAGAGATTGAAGGACAAACATTGGATCTTTTTATAATTTATAAAATTTAAAAATTCTCATGTACAAGTCCTAACTGATGCAGTTATTTATTCTTTTCTTCCTTTATAACACTTGAATACTCATATTAATATACATCATTGGCAAATTTTATTTTTCTCCTTCATATGCTGATTTCTTTGCTAGGAAAATAAGGGCTGTTATTATTCACATTCAGGGATATTAGATATGAGACATATAATTATGAAAATTTCAACATGCAATACTCATGCCATTTACTTTCTTATTAACTTAATACCCATTTCTCACAAACCAAATTCTTACATATTAATAACTGATTTTAGAAGAGTAAGGGTTAAAAAGAATAAGGCAAACCAAATATTCAATCGTAGGAAATAGATCAATGATGTGATTCTTCTGTTTATTTAACTTTCAGTGTATCTGAATGATTCCCTTCTCCCTGTGTGTAAAACAAGGGTTTTCTATAACATAAGTTCTATATATGCTTTGTGTTTGGACTCTGCACAAAGGAGGTTCAGATAAACATTGAACAAGGCCACAGTCAAAACCCATGTCATACATTAACATTGGTGTTTTTTCGTCCTAGTTAAAGAATTATGCCAGAAGAAATTGCAGCTGTTTTTCATTTATTACTTACAGTTACCTAAGAATTTTTTACAGCCAAGCGATAAAAAGAGAGACAAAAAATCTTTACAAATCCAATCAGCAGAGAAAAATTATAAATTATTGTTAGATTTTGACCACATGCCCGAAAAGATAGATTTCTACCTATTAAAAAAGTACTATTTGACTATTTTCCACTGAAGGATGTAGAAGTAGAATTATTAAAGATTCACACAGCGGTCTACAGTGTGGTTCCAGGCATGCACCCAATGGGTGTTCAATAAGTACTAATTATTGCTGCTGCTTCAGTACTCTATAAGGCAGCCTGGAACATTGTATAATCAATGGGAAAAGAGCACAAATTGCATTAGTGTATTTTTTTTATTGTTATCTCAGGGTAAGGATGGGCAGGAATAAATAGAGCAGATACCTACTGACCCAGCATTGTTAAACAATAGTTCAGGAGAGCATGAATAAAATGTCTGTCTGTTGTGTGCAATCCTTCCCTGTCCAGTTTTGTCTAAAATATCTTAATTCATCTCCTGAGGCCATAGGCAATTTAAGCTCTTATTTGATTTTCTCTAATAATATACAGGATATTTAAAAATTAAAATAAAAGAAAAGAAAGAAAAACAGAACATTACTTTAAAAGGAAAGAAAACCTAGGGAAAAAAAGAAATAAGGAAGAAATAAAGGGAGGAAGGAAGGAAATATAGCAGGGGAAAATAATGGTAGAAACATGACTTTGCAGTCTCCCTGTATTTAAGTCATGAATGAGGGGCAATGACTCTCCCTTGCTAGGGAAATTGTTGACGTCCTTGGTTCCCTATATGAAAGCCAGTGACACCACCTGTCACTCTGAAAAGCAAAGCCTCCTGCAAGCATTTCCAAATATACCCAGGCAGAAGACACATCTTAGTTTAAAAACCACTGCAGGATTTTGTATTTCATGGAGCTCTTCATAAACTAAAAATATACCAGAGACATTTGGCTTCTACACCAGTGGTTCTCAACCTTGACTGTGCATTAGAATCCTTCAGGGAGCTTTTAAATGTCCAATACCAAGGCCATGACCCAACTCAATTATGTCAGTCTATGGAGGAGGAACTACACATCAATATTTTTCAAACTTCTTCTTCAGATCAGTGGTTTTAATGTTTTAAACCATTGCATTGACCCCATCTCCTGTCCAAATCTTTAAGCTGATGAATTGACTTAATAACCAAATTAAAACTGTACTTTCTACTGAAGAGTCTGGGACTAGGATTTTAAGAAAGTAACAAAAGACATTGACTATTTATTGATAGCCTACTATATATCAGACTCCTACTAACTTGCATATATTTATATATATATATGAATATATATGTGATATGTATAATCTCAATCCTCAAAGCCACACCTGCAAAGCACAAGTTACCAATTTTATTTTTTTGATGAGAAAATGGGTTGTAATGACTGACTCATTAAATGTCATGTGGTGATAGATTCCATTTACAAGCATTAGGCTCTCCACCCCTTTCTTTCAGAACACCCCATAACATTAAAAAAGAACAATTCCATAGGGTAGACCCAAACAAGAGCCAAGGCCAGAGCCAGTCTGGGAAAGGTCCTCCTCTGAAGAGGAGAGCAGGAGGAGAGGCAAGGGCTATGCCAGTTTCTCTCTAGACCAGCAAATCCTACAACTAAACTTGGTTTGCAAAAATTCAAACTTGGTTTGTCAAATTTCAAAATCAAGGAGGTGAAACATAACAGTTATGGGACATGAACCCTTTAGAGGCCAAGGTTGGTGGTAGGGATAGGGAGAAGGGCAGTATGACCAAATTAGAACAATTTTAATTTTTAGCACTTTCCTCTTAGATTTAGGGCTCATAATAGGTAAAACATAATTCAAATCCAAAGAGAATTCCTAAGTAAATAATAATGTGGCTTCTAATTCTTTAATCCCAAAATGAAAGGGACACATGAACGGTGTAAATGTAATGATTACAGTGGTCAAAATAGAAGATGAGTTATTTAGGGAATATATCACCACAAAAATAAAGCTCCTGAGGAGACTAGTTCTAAGCACTATAAATATATTTTACTTTCAGCCATTTTATTGAAGCAAGTGGGGAAATGATGTACTGAGAGGAGAAATAAACCCATGTAACATTCATTCACATAAAAGAAGGTAAAAATCTGCAGAAAACATTTCATTTTATATCTTGGTTGAATATCTTGAATTCCACAGAAAACATAGTGTTCTGCTTCTTGTTATAACAGAAAATTAATGCCATATTTTGTTTTTTGAATTAAAGATTTTTTCCAACTATATACAACAATTATGATATACCCCCCACAACAAGTGCAGCATATTCATGCCAATCTGCTTAGAATTCATGCATTTAAGAATATGATTAAATATTAAGGCTACTCACATTTTTCAAAGCATAATCAGGAAAATCCTATTTCATTATTGAGCTCTTTTTCTCTTTGTTTCTCTTCCTAAAAATTATTTGAGAATATTATAAACAAATTATAAAAAGAAATTATGATTTAAGTTTATTTTTGTAAATAAGCATTTGTTCAGTATTTTCTTTTATCATACTATACAACTGGAGTGATTAAAGCTTAAATTTCTAGTTATAAGCATTTTTTCTTACATAAAAATAACTTCAAATATTTTAAGCAATATATTTTAAATGTCTATGAAAGAGAAATTGGGAAAATAAATGGCCGATAAGAACCAGCTACAGAGTTGGTAATCAAACCTGTAATATTTTGTCTTGAAAAAGAATCATGGGGCTATATACTAACTACCTCACTTTTTTCTTTTTTTTTCCCTACTCCCAAAGAGAATATGACTTTCCCCTGCAAAGAATTCAAATTGTAGTTTGTATCCAGTGCTCTCAGACTCTCAAATTGTTTAAGACTTTAAAATTTAATCAAGGGATTTCTTAATGGAAGCTAGGAAGAGCAACATCAGAAATACATTTGACAACACAGTAACAAATTTCTACTTAATTATTTACAATAGCCATATATGGCTACAGAGGGACAGAAAAGTAGTCAGAATCATGTACATCAAACTCAGCTGTCTGAAAAAACAAGGGCATCAATTTGTCCTCGCGCCATGCAGTTTTCAAGATTGCATCTTGTAGATCTTGATGAAATTACAAGACTACAATTTGAAGCTTCTTGCAGATAATTTATTGCCACAGGTCACTCTGAATTGAATGTTTTCAGGGTACAGAGATATTTGCATGCATCTCATTTTGCCACCTAAAAAGCATGTTTATCATCATTGCTAAAAGCCACTACTTTTAAACTTCCATTTTCCCCATTCCTCTCTTTTTTCTTTTTCTTGCTCTGCCTTTCTGTATCATTATCTCTATCTAGCCCTCTTTCTAGAATAAAACAGAAAAGTTTTCCACTGAGCCCAACATTATAACAAGCATCCACATGAAATGATAGGTTAAAGAAATTTAACCTACTAATTTAGGCCACAGTTTTTTTTTTTTTTCTTTTTTGCCATTTACTGAACTAGACTTATAGATCAAATATTTCATTAGTTTTATTCATAGGAAAACCCTTTAGCTTTCATACTTTGGATTATGCATTTGTTAACTTTTTCCCACAAGCAATTGCCCTGGTTTTCTGTTACTAAGACAGAGAGACAATTTCAAACCTGTACTTGCTTTCCTTGAATTTTACTATATGGTACATTTATTAGCCTTGACATTCTTAAGTTAGAAGTTATATATTTTTTAACTTTAAATTTCTGTTACTGTATTTTTATTGAAGTATGGTTGATTCACAATGTTGTGTTAGTTTCAGATGTGAATCACTTCAGCAAAGTGATCCAGTTATATATATAGCTTTGCTATATACTTGTTGATTATCTGTTTTATATATAGTAGTATGTATCTGTTAATCGCAAACTCCTAATTTATTTCTCCTCTTTCTTTCCCATTCGGTAACCATAAGTTTGTTTCTTATGTCTGTGGGTCTATTTTGAATCTTTTTTTTTCTTTTTTTTTTAGATTCCACATATAAACAATACTATATGATATTTGTCTTTGCCTGGTTTACTTCACTTACTATAATAATCTCTAGGTTATTAGAGAACATGGATTCACCCATGCTGCTGCAAATGGCATTACTTTATTAATTTTTTATGGCTGAAAGTGAAGTCACTCAGTCGTGTCTGACTCTTTGTGACCCCATGGACTGGAGCCTGCCAAACTCCTCCACCCATGGGATTTTCCAGGCAAGAATACTGGAGTGGGTCGCCATTTCCTTCTCCAGGGGATCTTCCCGATCCAGGGATGGAACCCTGGTCTCCCGCACCACAGGCAAATTCTTTACTGTCTGAGCCACAGTGGAAGCCCTCCTTTATGGTTGAGTGATATTCAGTTGATATATGTGCCACATCTTCATTATCCCTTCATATTCTTTATTTTTTTTTAAAAAATGTTTGTATACTGGAGTATAATTGATTAGCAATGTTGTGTCATTTCCAGGTATACAGAAAAGTGATCCAATTATACATATACATATATCCATTATTTTCTAGATTCTTTTCTCATATAGGTCACCACAGAGCATTGAGCAGAATTTTCTGTACTATATACTAGGTCTTTATTAATTATCTATTTTACATATAATATTGTGTATATGTTAATTCCAATCTCCCAATTTATTCCTCTCTCTTTACCACCAGTAAGCATGTTTGTTTTCTACATTTGTGACTGTACTAGGATTTTGTAAATAAGTTCATTTATACCATTTTATAAGTTTTCATATATTAACAATATCATATGACACTTGTCTCTGTCTGGCATACTTCACTCAATATGACAATCTCTAGGTCTCTGTGTGTTGTTGGAACTGTCATTATTTTGTTTGGTTTTGCGGTTAAATAATATTCCACTGTATATATGTACCACATCTTCTTTGTCCATTTGTCTGTTGATGGATATTTAGTTTGTACCCATGGCTTGGCTATTTTAAACAGCACTGCAGTGAGCATTAACGTGCATGTACCTTTTTGAACTACAGTTTGCTCTGAGTATATGTCCAGTAGTGGGATTGCTGGATCACATGGTAGCTCTATTTTTACTTTACTTTCTAAAGGCCTCCCCAGCCTGTTCTGCATGGTGGCTGCTCCAATTTACATTTCCACCAACAGTTTTGCAGAGTTCCCATTTCTCCACATCGTCTCCAACATTTATTACTTGTAGATATTTTGATGATAGACATCTGACTGGTGTGAGGTGATATTACATTGTAGTTTTTATTTGGATTTCTCTGATAATTAGTGATGCTAAGCTGAAATTCCAATACTTTGCCACCTGATGCAAAGAACTGACTAAGTGGAAAAGATCCCGATGCTGCGTAAGACTGAAGGCAGGAGGAGAAGAATACGACAGAGGATGAGATGATTGAATGGCATCACCAACTTGATGGTCATGAATTTGAGCAAGCTCTGGGAGTTGGTGATGGACAGGGAAGTGTGGCGTGCTGCAGTCCATGGGGTCACAAAGAGTCGGACACAACTGAACAACTCAACTGAACTGAATATCTTTTCATATGCCTTTTGACTATCTGTATGTCTTCTCTGAAGAAATGTATACCTAGGTCGTCTGGCAATTTTTGACTTGATTGGTTTCTTGTGTTTTGGCTGTTGAGCTGCATGATCTGTTTAAATTAAGTTAAACATATCATGAAAATAAATCTATAGGTCTTTGAAGTATGCTGTTTCTTGAAGAGGAGGTATCAGCTTATTTTTTTCACAATTGAAAGACTCAAAGATTGAGTAAATGTTATACGCTTTTATGAGTTGTAGGGTTTATTTTTATGAATAGTATTTTCTGAACACACAAGTTCCTAAAAGTTATATAAAGCTGCATGTATATTAATCCCTGGAATAATCCCATATATATATATATATATATATATATATATATATATATATAAATTTGCCTTATTTTCAGCACATGTAAGGGATAAAATGGGAGAATTAATCTAATGACATATAAAATGTCCCTGGAGAAGGGAAAGGCTGTCCACTCCAGTATTCTGGCCTAGAGAATTTCAAGGACTGTATAGTCTATGGGTCGTAGAGAGTTGGACATGACTGAGCAACTTTCACTTTCACAATTAGATTGCTAACATATGACAGAAAATATATAATTAAAAATACTATTTTTATAATTTCTAAAAGTTTTAAGATCATTGAGTCAGATTTGGGGGATAATATTTGTCTTATAATATGCCTTCTAATAGCAAATCCCTTTTATGACATTCTGAGCAAGGATCCAGTTATTTAGAGACTAAATAAGAAAATATAACTCATATCCAGAGTGAAGTCTCTTTTGTTGCACATCTTCTACTAAAGCAAAATTCATAGATTTACTTGGAAACTATCTCTTTTTTAGGGTAGGCATGTGTCTGAACTACAGATCTCACATTTCCCATAACTAAGATCAATATATTTTGGCATTTAACTTCATCCATTATGAACTTCTATAATATATTCAGCATCCTTTTTACAAAGAAAAGATACATACTAGTCATCTTTTAAAATATAAGTTAATCCTAAATTGCCAGAATGTTTTACAATGTTGTTTTTCTCCTCACCATATTAGCCATCTCAGAAAATTTAACTCTTTAAAGATTTGAAGATTTATGACATTAAAGATTTATGACAATAGTAAATTTGAAGGACAACAGATACAGGATAACTGAGAAACGCTCACACTAGCATACATTTTTCTCTAGTTTCACAAGAATTTCTAAGCCATTCTAATAAGGTAGGAACCACCAGGAGGTTTCATAATGATGAGTGGAAATGGGAGACATGGAAGCACGAACTTACAAGAAATGATAGTAAGAGGAGCATGATTTTATATTTCAAGAACTGTGGAATATCCGAATTATTATCCTCTTTGCAAATTGACATGTTATTATGCTACCACACTTTCATAGATGCTGGCAGAAGACATGGGTCTCCTGGGTCAGAGAAAAAGGATATTATTTCTTTGTTCCAAGCCACACAAAAGACAGTGAATCAGTCTCCTCAGCCCCCAATTTCCACGGAATTGAAGCAATGCTGGGCTCAGGTGGATATTGCATGCAGTGGATTAGTGTCACAGCTGAGAGTGCTGAGCTTAGAAAACCACAACTTAAAAAAAGAAATGACTGCAAATCTGTCTTTACTTTTCCAGGAAGGAGACATCATCTCTTTTAAGCTGGTCTGTAAACAAACCTGTCTGCAACTGGGAAGGAGGACACCCTTTCTCTCTTCCAAGACTATTTGCTATACAAACATTCTTGGAATTCATTCCAGAACCAAAGCTGATACATGTGCAGATGTGTAATAGGGAACTCTCTCCCTATTAAAGCCCCACATATCACTTCATTGTGATTGAGAACTTCAGAAATAGTACAAGCTAGAACTGATGAAACTATTACTATGATCCAAAGAAACTTAAGCACTTTATATGTATTTGTCACCAAGAACTGTGAAAGGGTTCCACTGGGTTTTTCTGAAATTCTGTATTTATAATGAGCAATCATTTTCCCTGGATTAATGCTCTTGGGACAATAACACAATCAGCATAACTGTTAGATAAATATTCTAAGTGAAACATTAATCCATTTTGCATTAAAGTCAGCCTTGTTATAATTAAATTTGTCCTAACAGCTTTAGAAATTTGTAGATCATTTTAGTCTTTAAATATCTCCTTTCTATTTTTCTCTTATTCATGCTTTCTTTAACTATAATAATTTTCTTGTCACCATCAAAACCATCTAAAGAACCTCGCCCCTTCCCTGGATCTCAGGAATAGATAGTATAACCTGAATCTTCAGGTCTTCAAATCTGGATTAGATAGTGTAACCTGAATCTTCAGGTCTTCAAATCTTTGTACCCATCTCCATATTCTATGGCACTCAAGTGGGAACAATGGTTTTCACATCCATGCAAGTTAATCTGTTCAGTAATACACATAGTTCTACTGCTTTTAATTGTCAACATCATTCTGGAATATAAGGAAAAATCACTTTCATTTACTTATTTGCAGTCTGTGTGATCAGGGTTTATTTTAAAAGTATGTATAGGCATCACAAAAAGGTAAAAATCATAATCCACATGGTGAAAGAAAAATATTTGCTTCACATGTAATTAACAAAGAATTAGTTAACACAAAAATTAAAATATACTAAATACTTTTAACTACAATCTAATAGGAAAATGGATTAAAGTTACAAACAAGCATATCAAAAGATAATACAAATGGACAATAAATATATGCAAATATACTAAGCCTTAGGTATCAGAAAATTTATAATTAAAACTATACTGAAACAGTGTTCAGTACTACTAATTTGACAAGAGATCCAATTTGTAAGACTACAAAAGGCTGGCACACTTATGGTGCTCAGGAGCTCTCATATCCCGCTTGTGGGCTAAAACTGATATAATTACTAGGGAAAATAATTTAGTGACATCTTGTAAACAAGTAAATGCTTGTGCATCTGGTCCAGGAAACAAGGGAAAAACACCAAAGAAGCATTGTTTTTAATGTAATACTAATGAAAACTATTAATGTCTATTGAAAGAATGATTAAATAATTTTTCATTAAATGGATAATATACATAAATAAAAATCGTTGCATTATAGCAATAAGAATCAAAATCTAAAATAAATAGAAGATGTATAATTATGAAAATATTTTACAAAACAAAGCAAAAACTGAAAGTTAATAAAAAGGTGATATATATATACATGCAAACACACACACACACACACACACACACACACACACACATTACAAAAACAGAGACTAAAAAATAAACCAATTTGGAAATCATGTGTAGGTATGTGTGATATGTGTGTGTTTTCTCTCTCTCAGAGAGAAAAAGCTGAAAGATAGATAGGTTAAAAAATAAAAAGTATGAAAAAATTGGTAATGTTTTAATGTTCTCTTTCTTTTACTGGAGAGTGAGCTTACTATTATCCTTCATACTATATACATGTATCTAGCATCTTTAATGTACCAATTATTTCAAAATAAAAGATGGGAGTAAAAGGCAATCTATGTAAACCTGGCTTTTTAAAAATGGATATACCTCAACATACTCACATGACACATGCGCACAAGACAGAGAGAGAGGCTAAGTGGAGAGGTTTGGGTTTGGTTTGAGTTGGGATGGGTTAGAAGGACGGGTGCATTCCATTTGCTGATGTCATACAACAAATGTCATTTTTAGGCAAATTTTCTGTATTTAACCTCATCTTTATTGCAACAGCCTTTGAGGTTTTTTAGACCAATTGTCCTTGGCTTTTGAATCTTAATCCCCAATTCTCTTAAGATGTATTTTCCTTCATCTTTATGAAAATTAAAATTTAGACTATTGACCCTATTTAGACTTGCTGGAATTCTAGGAAATATGAAACATAAGATGAGCTTTGGCTTGTAAACTTGAACAATAATTTTTTAGTTACTGACTCTATTGGCCTCGTTTGAAGCAACTGACAAACCAGAAAGCTTGCTAGGACTCCTTCTCTGGTGGGTTTTATTTGCATCTTTGTATGTTAACTCACCAAAAATGACTTATTGTTTGGGGTTCATCACATCTTTTCCTTTAAAACTGGAATATATTCTTATAATATTCACTTTTCCCCAAGATGACTCCATGCTTCCTTAGTTTTTAATAAGGAATGGAGAATGAGTTAGAGACTGTAGGTTTCAAAATGCCATGGATAAAAAGAAGAGTACTTTAACTCTTCCTCCTTTTAAAAAAAAATGGAGGTGGATTTAGACAAAATTTTATTTTTTTAAACTTGGTGGTAACACTAGTGGTAAAGAATCTGCCTGCCAATGCAGGAGACACGGCAAGAGACACAGTATTGATCCCTGGGTCAGGAAGATCCCCTGGAGTAGGAAGCAGCAACATGCTCCAGTACACTTGCCTGGAAAATTTCATGGAGAGAGGAGCCTTGTGGTCTACAGTCCACGGGGTGTCACAGAGTCAGACACGATGAGTGACTGAGCACACACATACATGGTGTTAATACTATTGTGCAATATGTTCGTTTTATAGACTAATCAATTATTAATCACTGAATTTGAAAACAGCCTTTGCAAACTACATTAATATTTTATGACACTTTGCTGGCTTTCATGGTATCTAAATATGTGTTAAACCTTCTGTGGGGTTCACTGATGATTAAAAAAAAAAGATACTTCATGCTTATATGGTTATCACGACATTAGAGAATTTTCAAGACTTTATGTTACTGGGGATTTTCTAAATTGAGGATTACAATACACTGTTAATGAAAACTTTACTGCTAAATTGCAGAGAAAATGTAAATCTTAATTTCTGCAAAAATGACAGTCTCATAATAAATAATGAAAATATATAGACATTGTATTCTGCTTTACACTTTTATCTCAAGATCTTAAAATAAAATGTAAAACCAAGTTGAATTTTATGAGAGTATACTTTATTTTTAAAACTATTTTATACTAGGTATTTGTGATTATAGCTTAAATTTTAAATACAAATTATACTTGAGATTCTAGAGGCCTTATAAACATTTGCCAAAAATATATAAAGAGAAACTTAACAAAATGAAGCTTTATTTTTTCAGATAGTAAAACTTACAACATTTATATCTACAGATAAAATATATATATGTATAGGTTTATCAACTGTTAATTAAGTACCAAAATTGCATTTGTCTTATGCTTTTTTTTCTCAAAATTATAAAAACAAAGGACATGAGTCAAATGTTAAAAAAAATTCTCTAATATTTTTCCCATTTTATTGAAGAAATAATTAAGTTTTTTCCAGCACATTAGGCAGCACTTGTGCCACAAAGAAAATATAGAGTATTTTTTATACTCAAAATATTTGTACACATGTGAGTAAATATCTGCATGTTTCTTATGTGTACTCGTAAAAATGCATGGATATACAGATATGTATGTGTGTGCGTATATTTCAGTTCAGTACAGTTGCTCAGTTGTGTCTAACTCTTTCCAACCGCATTGACTGCAGTACGTCAGGCTTCCCTGTTCATTGCCAACTCCCAGAGCTGACTCGAACTCATGTCCACTGAGTCAGTGATGCCATCCAACCAGCTCATCCTTTGTCATCCCCTTCTCCTCCTGCCTTCAATCTTTTCCAGCATCAGTGTCTTTTCAAATGAGTCAGTTCTTCACATTAGGTGGCCAAAGTATTGACATTTCAGCCTCAGCATCAGTCCCTCCAATGAATATTCAGGACTGATTTCCTTTAGGATGGACTGGTTGGATATACTTGCAGTTCAAGGTACTCTCATAGGTCTTCTCCAGCACCACAGTTCAAAAGCCACAATTCTTTGGCTCTCAGCTTACTTTATAGTCTAACTCTCACATCCATACATAAATATTGGAAAGGCCATAGTCTTGACTAGACAGAACTTTGTTAGCAAAGTAATATCTATGCTTTTTAATATGCCATCTAGTTTGGTCATAGCTTTTCTTCCAAGGAGCGAGTGTCTTTTAATTTCATGGCTGCAGTCACAATTTGTAGTGGTTTTGGAGCCCAAAAAAATAAAGTCTGTCACTGTTTCCATTATTTCGCCATCTATTTGCCTTGAAGTGATGAGACCGGATGCCATGATTTCGTTTTTTGAATATTGAGTTTTAAACCAACTTTTTCACTCTCCTCTTTCAGTTTCATTAAGAGACTCTAGTTTTTCTTCACTTTCTGCCATAAGGGTGGTGTCATCTGTATATCTGAGATTATTGATATTATTCCTGGCAATCTTGATTTCATATTGTGCTTCATCCAGCCTGGCATTTCCCATGATGTACTCTGCATAAAAGTTAAGTAAGCAAGGTGACAATATACAGGCTTGATGTACTTCTTTCCCGATTTGGAACTAGTCTGTTGTTCCATGTCCAGTTTTAACTGTTGCTTCTTGACCTGCATGCAGATTTCTCAGGAGGCAGGTCAGGTGTCCTGTTATTCCGATCTCTTTAAGAATTTTCTGCAGCTTTTTATGATCTACAGCGTCAAAGGCTTTGGCTTGTCAATAAAGCAGAAGTAGATGTTTTGCTTGAACTCCCTTGTTTTTCAATGACCCAACGGATGCTGGTAATTTAATCGCTGGTTCCCTTGCTTTTTTAAATCCAGCTTGAACATCTGGAAGTTCACGGTTCATGTACTGTTGAAGGCTGGTTTGGAGAATTTTGAGCATTACTTTGCTAGTGTGTGAGATGAGTGCAATTGTGTGGTAGTTTGAACACTTTTTGGTATTGTCTTTCTTTGAGATTGGAATGAAAACTGAACCCTTCCAGTCCTGTGGCCACTGCTGAGTTTCTCAATTTTGCTGGCATATTTAGTGCAACACTTTCACAGCATCATCTTTTAGGATTTGAAATAGGTCAACTGGAATTCCATCATCTCCACTAGCTTTGACATAGTGATGCTTCCTAAGGCCCACTTGACTTCACATTCCAGGTTGTCTGACTCTAGGTAAGTGATCACACCATCGTGTTTATCTGGGTCATAAAGATCTTTTTTGTACTGTTTATTTGTATACCCTTGCCACCTCTTCTTAATATCTTCTGCTTCTGTTAAGTCCATATCATTTCTCTCCTTTATTGTGCCCATCTTTGCATGAAATGTTCCCTTGGTGTCTCTAATTTTCTTAAAGACATCTCTAGTCTTTCCCATTCTCTCTGTTTTTTTTTTTTTTTTTTCCCCTCTATTTCTTTGCACTGGTTACTGAGGAAGGTTTTCTTATCTCTTCTTCCTATTTTTGGAACTCTGTATTCACATGGGTATATCTTTCCTTTTCTCCTTTGCCTTTAGCTTCTCTTCCTTTTTCAGCTATTTGTAAGTCCTCCAAAGAGAACCATTTTACCTCTTTGCTTTTACTTTTCTTGGGGATGGCCTTGATCCCTGTCTCCTGTACAATGTCATGAACCTCCATCCATAATTCTTCAGGCACCCTACCACATCTAATCCCTTGAATCTATTTTTCACTTCTACTATAATATCATAAGCGTTTTGATTTAGGTCATATCTGAATGGTCTAGTGGTTTTCCCTAGTTTCTTCAATTTAAGTCTGAATTTTGCAATAAGGAGTTCCTTATCTGAGCCACAATCAGCTCCTGGTCTTGTTTTTGCTGACTGTTTAGAACTTCTCCACCTTTGGCTGCAAATGATGTAATCAATCGGATTTTGGTATTGACCATCTGGTGATGTCCATGTGTAGAGCCCTCTCTTATGCTGTTGGAAAGAGGGTGTTTGCTGTGACCAATGTGCTCTCTTGGCAAAATTCAGTTAGCCTATGAATGCTTCATTTTGTACTCCAAGGCCAAATTTTCCTGTTATCCCAGGTATCTCTTGACTTCCTAATTTTACATTCCAGTCCATCTTTTTTGGGTGTTCGTTCTAGAAGGTCTTGTAGATATTCATAGAACTGTTCAACTTCAGCTTCTTCAGCGTTACTGGTTGGGGCATAGAGTTGGATTACTGTGATATTGATTGGTTTGCTTGGAAATGAACAGAGTTCATTCTGTTGTTTTTGAGATGGCATCCAAGTACTGCATTTTGGACTCCTTTGTTACTATAATGTCTACTCCATTTCTTCTAAGGGATTATTGCCCACAGTAATTGATATAATGGTCATCTGAGTTAAATTCACCCATTCCAGTCCCATTTTGGTTCACTGATTCCTAAAATGTCTGGCAATATTCACTCTTGCCATCTCCTGTTTGGCCACTTCCAATTTGCATTTATTCATGGACCTAACATTCCAGGTTTCTCTACAGCATTGCTCTTTACATCTTCAGACTTTATTTCCATCACCAGTCACACACACAACTGGGTGTTGCTTCTCTTTGGCTCTATCTCTTCGTTCTTTCTGGAGTTATTTCTCCACTGATTGGGCACCTACTGACCTGTGGATTTCATCTTTCAGGGTCCTATCTTTTTGCTTTTTCATACTGATCATGGGGCTTTCAAGGCAAGAATACTGAAGTGGCTTGCCATTACCTTTTCCAGTGGATCACATTTTGTCAGAACTCTCCACCACGACCTATCCATCTTGGGTGGCCCAACACAGCATGGCTCATAGTTCATTGAGCTAGACAAGGTTGTGGTCCATTTGATCAGATTGGTTAGTCTTCTGTGATTGTGATTTTCATTCTGTCTGCCCTCTGATGGATATGGATAAGAGGCTTATGGAAGTCTCCTGGTGGGAAAGACTGACTGAGGGGGAAACTCGGTCTTATTCTGATGGGTGGGGCCATGCTCAGTAAATTTTTGATCCAATTTTCTGTTGATGGGCCAAACTATGATGGAGGTAATGAAGATAATTTTGACTTCCTTCAAAAATCTCGTGCACCCACTAATGCGCTCAGTGCCCCCAACTCTACAGCAGGCCACCATCGATCCACACCACACCCAGAGACTCCTGGACACTCATGGGCAAGCCTGGGTCAGTCACTTGTGGGGTCTCTGCTCCTTTCTCCTGGGTTCTGGTACACACAAGTTTTGTTTGAACCCTCTGAGCATCTCTGGTAGGTAAGGAGTTTGATTCTAAATGTGATTTTACCTCCTAGCGTCTTGCTGGGGCTTCTCCTTCACTCTTGGATATGGGATATCTTTCTTTGGTGGGATACATTTTCCAGTCGACGGTTGTTCATCAGCAAGTTGTAGTTTTGGAGTTCTTGCAGAAGACAAAGAGCACACACCCTTCTACTCTGCCATCTTATGCCGACAAAGCATATGTTTATATATGTGAATAGATAAATGATAGATAGAAACATATAAGACAAGGTTTGCTGATAATTAAAACAATCCTAAGCAGAAATTCCCCAAATAAATTATTGTTGCATAAAAACATGAAAGTTCTTATAGTTAGTTAAGCTTAGCCACATATTTTCGAATCCCCGCAGAATTCTTTAAAAATGACTATAAGTGTGAAACTGTCTTCCCATAAGAGGATGATGAGACAATTACAGGAAATAAAATTTGCAGATATTGGATTTATTTTTACATTCTTCTATAAGGTCAAACACAATTACCAGCTCAAACGTTTCACTCTTTCAATCACCAAAAATTATCTTTAAAGTGTAAAAATAGCTCCTTGTCGTCCTGCAATAGGATGGAATCAATCTCAAAGTTTCTCGGTGAATACACTAAGCTCCCTAGTCACTCATCCTGCAGGTACTAACAACTAACTCTTGCTTGGTTTAGACAAGATGGTTCTAAGGTTTACTGTATCTTTAAGTTTCCATGACTCTCTAATGTAGTCAATTTAATCATCGTGTTTCTATCAAGTTACCATTCAGATACTTGCTAGTTCTTACATTACCTATTATCTTTTATCCATTATCATTTACTTTCATTCTGAAGGCCTATATTTGGTCAAATTGAATTGGGGCTGCTTTTATATGTCAACTAAGTTCATTGTAACATAGAAATTGTAAAACCATGAAAAGAATTCCTCTTCTTCACTCCCAGGATTACTACAAGCATTCAAGCCCCCATTTTTTGTCTCCTGAAGTATTAAAGAGCCTCTGCTTCCAATTTCATCATACTGTCACTTAATTGATTTTTTTCTAAAACAGAAGTCTGATCATATTTGTCTTCTTAAAATCTTGCAAAGGTTCTATTGCCTGGAAGCTAATATCCACATATTTCAACACGATTTAAAGCACTTCATTGATTAGGTACAAACCTTCCTTTCCAATTATTTTCCAATCACACTCTCTACCTGTGAGGTACATTATTCCTCTCTGCATTTGTTCATGCTGTTCCCTCTGAATAGAACATCCAAACATGTGTTCTTCTTGTTTTTCTTTCAAACTTTAGCTCAAGCATTACTTCTACAAAATATCTTTCTGATCCTCTTGAGAGGAGGAATATATATCCTCCTTTTGGTTTTTCTCCAAAACCTCAAAATTACAACATTCACTCAGCTACCACTATACTGTGTTTATTTCTCCATGTTCAAAAATTCAATATTAGTGTTTGTTAAATTATATGTCTCTTTTAGTAGATTCAAATTCCCTTTAGGGAAAGGTCTTCTTCGTGTAATATGACCAGACTTAGTACAGGGCTGGAGCATACTATTATCATCTGAGTCATGCTTTCAATTGACATCTATTGAAAAATAGAATGAAGCATCCACAACAAAGCAATAACAATGTGAGATTAATTTAAAAAAATGAATTATGCAAGAGAATTCTTTGCATTTATACTCACCTATATATTTGCATATTTACATGAAAATGTGCACAGTACACCAGGTAACATCGAAAAATCTAAAGTGTTTATTATAAATATATATTTCTGGATTTCAAGAACTAGAAATTGTGACTTCTTAGATCTCTAGGACACAAAAATCTGTACTTTGGCTAGCTCCAAAGTTGATTCGTCTTCATACAAAGGTAAGAGGGTAAATTCTTATAAAGCATTTCAAGAAAAATGAGATGAGCTTTAATTGAGTGATGGACAAAACATCTTTGTTTTCATAATGAGCAGAGTTGAGTTATGGAATTCTAAAGCACTGAATCTGGACTATCAACAAGTTTCCTCCTAGGTCAGTTCTGCTATCTCCAGATAGCTTATGATGGCATCTGCTATCAGCAGGATTGCTTAATAGTCTTAGAGGTCAGAGTCACTTGATGGTTTAAGCACTAAATGCCCCTTTTCTCAAATAAATCTCTGTTAGCAGAATTTATTGAGGAACAGCAAAAGTTTACATAATATACAGATTTTCTATTATATTGCCTATGTTTTTCTATATATAAATATACATATATACACATATATTTTTACTAATACAGTTTTCAGTAATCAGAATATAGGTGATGAAGTTAAAATCTATCTGAAACTTGAAATACAGTATATTTCAGTATATGAAGTATAGCATACTTCTTGAAGTGTACTTACTAAAATCTGAATGCTTCATCCATGCACCTAAATGCATTTATCTTAGTTTGAATAGAATAAGATAATATTATTGCTCCACTTTAGTCTCCTCTTCTCAGGAACATATATAACTTGCAAAATGCTTTATATTTCTGTGTGGACACACACACACATTCAGTTTCTTGTCTTAAGGACCATATGGTCTCTTTTAAAATCTTTTGTCTTCCAGATTGTATAGACTTTTACTATTGATTTGGCTTATCTAACTCATTTTCAGAAATGAAATGAGCTTTCTGATTAACTTGACTCATTCTTAAATGTGTAGATTAAGTGTCCCTTAATGTGACTGTTCACATCTGGTATTCCAGATGTTTGCCATAATAATCACATAAAACCAACACAGCATTTCCAAGGCCATGAAAAACACTGAAGAATGAATAAAGGCAGAATTGTGTCTCTTCCTACATATGACTCCCTAGAAATAGGTATTCTGTGCTGCACGACCCAAATCAATTCATCAAAACCTTAAAATCTAAATAGTTCTAATCCAGCCTTAAATGAGCTGGAGCCCTAAATAGCTTAAAATGAATTTCCCATTCAAAGATTCTCCTGAGCACAGAAGTCTTTCCTGACAAATACCCTTGAATGTTTCCTTTAACACAATGATTTTTTTTTAAGTCAAAACTGAGGTTTGATGGGATATGATGCAGTCTGGACTAGACAGCCAGGATGAGGAGGCTGTACAGGGAAGATCCAAATTGCAGATACTAGGAGAAGGATGGTAACATGCATGTGTCACTTCAGAAGTGGTTGCCATCAGACAGCAGGTTGGGACACTAGTGCAGTGGGGCAATATGAATGCTTCTGGGTGTGTGGCAGTTAGATACTTTAGAATATGAATGTGATGGAACAAGTTATACTGCTCCCTTGTATTGATATTACAGAAAAAGAAGCTGAGACAGAATATTCTTTTAACTTACCAGAATCAGTAATTGAGATTTGTTAATATGAATGACAGCAAGAATTTCTGAGTTCACAGCCCTATACTAGACTATTTCAATTAAAACCACCAGGTAATCTTATATTTATTCTCTATTCAATATGGGGTTTTTTTGCACAAAGTCATAGAGGGTATATATACAGGTTAAAAATTTTGAATTTAAGTATATTCTGACATACTTAAATGATGGGTATAAATAACTAAGATAAAATGAATGCTGAATAGTGCAGGTTTCATGTATGATTAGAACAGATTAAGGAGGGAAAGCACAGAATGAGGACCACACACACACCCTAACGAAAATATCTATGGAAATAACTATCTCAATATAAACTCGATATAATTTGAAGACTCAAATTCTAATATAATTACTAATCAATGAAAAGAAATATTATTGTTTGTTTGTTTTGACCAAAAGGAGAAATATTCCACTGTGTTCTACATATTTAGTGTTCAATTCTGGGGAACACCTGTGTCACAGAGAACGTTGGTAAACAATTATGTCCTGAGAAAGCAATCAATTCAATTCAGTTTAACATTTACCAGCATGCTGGTAATTTGCCGAACACTCTCTAGATTTTATAGACTATTTCATTCACTTCAGTCACTCAGTCGTGTCCAGATCTTTGCGACCCCATGGACTTCAGCACTGCCAGGCTTCCCTGTCCATCACTAACTCCCAGAGCTTACTCGAACTCACATCCATCGAGTCGGTGATGCCATCCATCCAGCTCATCCTCTGTCGTCCCCTTCTCCTCCCTCCTGCAATCTTTCCCAGCATCAGTGTCTTTTCCAATGAGTCAGTTCTTTGCATCAGGTGGCCAAAGTCTTGGAGCTTCAGCTTCAGCATCAGTCCTCACAATAAACATTCAGGACTGATTTCCTTTAGGATGAACTGGTGGATATCCTTATAGCCCAAGGGACTCTCAAGAGTCTTTTCCAACACCACAGTTCAAAAGCATCAATTCTTCAGCATTCAACTTTCTTAATAGTCCAACTCTCACATCCATACATAAATACTGGAAAAACCATAGCTTCGACTAGATGGACCTTTGTTGGCAAAGTAATGTTTCTGCTTTTTAATCTACTGTTAGGTTGGTCATAACTTTCCTTCCAAGGAGGAAGCGTCTTTTAATTTCTTGGCTGTAGTCACCATCTGCAGTGGTTTTGGAGCTCCCCCCACCAAATAAAGTCTCTCACTGTTGCCATTATTTCCCCATTTGCCATGAAATGATGGGACCAGATGTCATGATCTTCATTTTCTGAATGTCGAGTTTTAAGCCAACTTTTTCACTCTCCTCTTTCACTTTCATCAAGAGGTTTAGAAAGCCTTATATCGAACATATAATTTGTCAAAGTGAGACTGTACTTATCTGAAAAATGGAAGACTCTGTATGAGATTGAATGATATTTGGAGACATACATTGCAATGCTTCACTTTTGAGGGCATAAAAGACTGAATTCCCAGTCTTTTATGAGGGAATGACATTCCGAATCCCTCATAAAATGAGGGAATCCCTCATAAAATGAGGGAATGACATTCATTAGGACCTTAATAAGAAAAAACTGAATGGATTATTTTGAGGTAGCAATTTTCCTATTAATCCACATGTTCAAGCAGAGGGCATTGGTGAGAATATTTGGGTACCCTGAAAAAAATGGGGTTGTATCTTACATTTGGTTAAAACCTCCTTGCAATTTAAAATTTTGTTTTTTCTCAGCTGCTTTATGGCATGTGCAGAAATAGAACCTACTATTAGAATGAGGGATCCTGTCTTTTATTCTTTCAAATGCACTTTGACTTATCTGGGTGATATTTACCAGCCTTCTTCATCTCTTTCAGCAGTAGAAAGATAATGCATTAGAGCCACTTCATATCAGAGAAAAGTTCCTCTGACTCTGTCTACTGTGTCCTTGATGATAGCCTTACAGTAGTTTTTTTCTTATCCAGAAGTATGGAAAATTATATACTTGACGCAAAGGACCATGAGGAATTTGGAGGTTATATTGTTTGAAACCTAACCAAAAGAAACATTATTTAATTTATTACTTTGAAAAATGTCACGATTATAATTTTTCTGATGTCCTTAACATAATGATCAGATTATACAGTCATTTCTCATTTTACTTATACGATAAAAATTATTTTTATCCCCTTTGTGATGAGAGAACAATGTAGGACAAGAATTTAATAAAATGTATTCTACTTGATTTTCAATTGGTTTTGAAAACAATGAGGTATATAAAAAATGATCAGCCTGCCATATACTTGCTTCATTTTTTAATTATATGGAGTCTTAATGTGTGCCTGACAAGATTCTTAATACATCATATGAATTTAATATTTTAAGCACTTTGGTCAATATTGAAAGAAAAGCTCATTTTCACCTAATGAACATACCAAGTTAATTAGCCATCATTTATAATCCTAGCAGTGTGGAAGGTAATATAGCATTTCAAAATAAATTTAAGACTGTTGCTGACACAGGCAGCATAATATTTTTGCACGATATGGAGGTTATAGCCACAAAATCATGTTAACCTTTAGGTGTCCTTGAAAGTGACCAAGGTAAAGCAATTGATATAATTACAAAAGACTAACGTTTTTTCCCAAAAATCTGCATAATAAATATCATTTTGAATGTGAAATACTTCAACTGTATCTGAACATTCCATGTTTCTTATTTACCACTTTTCTCTATTTTAGCAGATGTTCTACATGACAGGTTAGATATCCTGTAAAGTCTTTGCCCTGGAAAGATATCCTGGCTGACACTGGTGACTAATTTGCTCCAGTACACAGATATGAAAATATTTGACTGCAAAAGAATTCCAAGTAGTTCAAATATGAAAATATTAGGAATAAAACACTAGAGAAATGTCCATATAGCTGAAGCAGACAAAATGTTTTCTCTCTGCTCACTATCCAGAACTTAGAATATAATCAATTCTGCAAATGTACATGTTTCTTGTAAGTGGCACATTGCCTCTTAAGAAGTTCTCAAGCAGTTCTTTTATTATATCTTTTATCTTTTATTATAACTTTTATCCTAAGTTAACTCAACATAAGTCATGGGCTTGGGTCATTGATTGTAAAGGGAAAAATCATAAGTCCAAGCTTAAAAAAAGGAAAACAATTTGCAGTTTAAATCTTTATATTTGCATTATTTAAATCATCCTCAAAAAGTATTTTAGAAAAACTAAAATTAACTATTTTAGCACTTCACTCTAGAATTCATACATTCTAAAATGAGTAAAAAATATGAATATAAACTGTTAGAAATCAATTAATCAGGTCTCAATTAATATATGATTTTTCACTTGCCACTTTTATATACCAATCACAATATGTATTTTGGGAAATAACTCACAATGAGTGAACATAGGTCCCCAAATCATCATGTTCACTTCCCATTCAATATAATTTGTTAGTTAGCAAATAAAAAGCTGAAATACAAAATCTTTATCGGTTAAGATAATTATAACATTTTGTTGAAAAATATTACCTAAATGAATCAGGAGAAAGGAAAATATAGAACTCTGTCTACGATTTAAATGTATTGGAAATAACACTTGACCTCCATCAGAGATATTTCAATCATGCAAGTAAGTTGAAATTTTTAGATGTTATTATTTTTGTCTATAACAAGTAGAAAGTAACATCTGCCCTATATAAGTTACAGTATTGTTGTGTGTTAAAAAGTGATGAAATGAGTTTTTTAGAAATTATAAGAAAGCATGTAATTGATTAATAAATGAATAGACAAATGTTGAAAAGATTAGTTTGCTTGAAGTCTATACGTTTCAGTTCAGTTCAGTTGCTCAGTCGTGTCTGGCTCTTTGCAATCCCATGGACTGCAGTATGCCAGGCTTCCCTGTCCGTAACCAACTCCTGGAGCCTACTCAAACTCACATTCATTGAGTCGGTGATGCCATCCATCCAGCTCATCCTCTGTCATCCCCTTCTCCTCCCTCCTGCAATCTTTCCCAGCATAAGGGTCTTTTCCAAGGAGTCCGTTCTTCGCATCAGATGACCAAGTATTGGAGTATCAGCTTCTGCATCAGTCCTTCCAATGAATATTCAGGACTGATTTCCTTTAGGATGGACTGGTTGGATCTCCTTGCAGTCCAAGGGACTCTCAAGAGTCTTCTCCAACACCACAGTTCAAAAGCATCAGTTCTTTGGCATTCAGTTTTCTTTATAGCCCAACTCACACATCCATACATGACTCCTGGAAAAACCATAGCTTTGACTAGATGGACCTTTGTTGGCAAAGTAACGCCTCTGCTTTTTAATATGCTGTCTAGGTTGGTCATAACTTTTCTTCCAAGGAATGAGTCTTTTAATTTCATGGCTGCAGTCACCATCTGCAGTGATTTTGGAGTCCCCCCAAAATAAAGTCTCTCACTGTTGCCATTATTTCCCCATCTATTTGCCACAAAGTGATGGGACTGGATGCTATAGTCTTAGTTTTCTGAATGTTGAGTTTTAAGTCAACTTTTTCACTCTGCTCTTTCAGTGTCATCAAGGGGCTCTTTATTTTTCCTTCACTTTTTGCTATAGGGTGATGTCATCTGTATATATGAGATTATTGATATTTCTCCTGGCAAAGTTGATCCCAGCTTGTGCCTCATCCAGCCTGGCATTTCTCATGATGTACTCTATACAGAAGTTAAATAAGAAGGGTGACAATATACAGCCTTGATGTACTCCTTTCCCAATTTGGAATCAGTTTGTTGTTCCATGTCCAGTTCTAGCTGTTACTTCTTGAATTGCATACAGATCTCAGGGGGCAGGTCAGGTGGTCTGGTATTCCCATCTCTTTAAGAACTTTCCACAGTTTGTTGTGATCCATACAGTCAAAGGCTTTGGCATGGTCAATAAGGAAGAAGTAGATGCTTTCCTGGAACTCTTGTGCTTTTTCTATGATCTGGCAGATGTTGGCAATTTGTACATTTACAGTTATCTTAATCCTATCTGAGGGGTTTGTGCTTCTTAAACGAGGCATATTCTGAAGGAACAAGATACCATTCTCAACAGCCTTCAATGGTTAAGTGAAAGTGAAGTCGCTCAGTCGTGTCCCACTCTTTGTGACCCGATGGACTGTAGCCCACCAGGCTCCTCCGTTCATGGGATTCTCTGGACAAGAATAATGGAGTGGGTTGCCATTTACTTCTCCAGGGAATCTTCCCAACCCAGGGATCGAACCCAAGTCTCCCGCATTGCAGGCAGGCGCTTTTATCTCTGAGTAACCAGGGAAGTCCAATGGTTAGGAGTAAGCAAATTATCAAGGTTTAGAGGCTCATAGTTTCTTGCCTGAGACGTTGAATCTTTAACAAGAGACCCCTAGAAGACAGAGCTATTGCAATTGTTTTCCTGCCCCAGATGCCTGGCAGTCGTGATGAGAACATTAACTAGGGCAGGAATAGAGACAGTGATAACAGATGCATCAGTGATGTAGGTTCAGAGTCATCCTAGGATGTGGGCCCCAGCTCTGGGCCCCAGCCCACTGTCCCCTGACCTTTGGCTTATCTTCTGAGCCTGGTACTCCATTCTTTCTGTGATTTCTAATACCTGTTTAACATTCTCCCAAAATGTATCATCTTCTGCCAAGAGAGTCAGACTTGGCATTTGCTAATTGAAACTAACAAACAAACAAAATCTGACTATGTCACTGCAAAGAATTCACTGGGGGTTTATTTGATACACACCTAGTTTTAATAATATAACTGATACTCTCTTTTAAAGAGTAAAAACCCGATGATTGAGTTCATGAATTCGTCTTGTTGCTAGAAAGCCTCTTTCTTTCTATCTCTCTGATCTTTTATGTATCTTAATATATTAATACTATCTATGATGCCTTACCTGGAATGACTGTACTCAGAGACACTCCGTAATTCCTTTTGTAGCCCAAATTCCTATCAGAACTTACAGTAATCACTGTCCTAAAAAAGAGCTAGTTAGAAGTGGCATGTACCAAAATAAGAGAGTTGGTATATTAGCAATGCATATTTTAGTGTCAACAGTTGTTCTACTTTTCATTGCAATACAGTGTTTCTTACCCTTCACTTGTGTAATAGAATAAATGGCATATTTCTGAGGACTGATTTATTTATCTTGGTTTGTGTGAATTGGTTCATTTTAAAGCATTCAACAGAATAGTTGGTATCAAAATAATGCTGTATACAAAACACATAAATGCATTATTGAATGAAGAATGAACTAAAAGACCATAAGTTCTCAAAGATGATGCTCACAGCGAGAGGATTAAATTGCATAAAAATCAAGTCACTACTCTGAAATACATAGTGTAATAAAAGCTTGAGAGAGAAATGTAAGATGAACTCAATTTCTCAGCCATTGCTATGAGTCTGGATATGCATCCTGCTGTTATGTGAACAATTACCATGCCTGGAGGGAACTGAATGAATGTTGGCACCTATTGGCAGATGAAATAAAAACCTAAGCTTATTCTCCTATCATGAGGCTCACATGCCATATGCTAAAAGCTAATACATTAAGCCGGCATAATGAGGAAGATAACACATTGTGTTCCTGCTTGCTTACATTGCAAAAACTATGACACCATTATACAAATTGTCTGTAATTCATTGATCTTCCTTTTTTCTTGCAGTTCTTTGAATTTTAGAAGTACCCAAGTTATGAAAATATAACAATCGATTTGCTTAAGAGTAGAAGATACATTGAACTTTGACCTAAATCGTTTTCTCTCCATTTTTCTTGAATCTGCCAAGATATTTGCCATTGAATGCCATTTTCTGTGTGTGCCTTTTTTATAAAACAGGACTGTATAGAAAATCTGCAGCTGTAACACTGAAAATCCTATTTTCATTAGATGGGTTATTCTTATAACTTTGCTTTTCATTTTAACTTTATTACTGTGTTCCCTGCATGAAAGATATGCAAAATACGTAATCTGGTTTAGGTTTTGGGCCAAGGGATCAAGGAATATTTGACTATGGATTGATAATTGATACATGGGATGTTTGGAAACTTAGAATGGGAACTAAGTTCATTCTAAACTTAGAATGAAGCTAAAGTGAGAATGTTTGGGTGGGGGGAATGAACCATTGCCTCAAATAAAGAGAAGCAAATTTAGTTCTTTCCAATTACCTTAGTGGATATTTCTGAACATAAAATACAGAGCAGCATAAGGTCACAGGTATATAAGAGTAATGCACATGTGATTGCTAGAGCCCTAGACCCCTTATCAAATCATCCAGTCAGCAGTATGTTCTGCATTTAGCCATACACAGTAAAGTATTCAAAGAAATAAAAGACACAATTTTTGTTCTCAAGGAGCTTAAAATTCAAACAGCATACCAACACAAACAGGGTTATAGTATGGAAAACAAAACTGCATTAGATTAAAATTAGGTGTAATCTAGATGGGATAAATCAAACTACTGTGGGACTCCTGAAAAATCAGAAGACTTTGTGTAGAAGATTGAATTTGATTTGTTGAAGGATGTGAAGAATGTGGATAGTAAAGAAAAGGTGTTATAGACACTAGGGAAAGACAAGTCAAGATAAACAAAGTCACTATCTTAGCAATAAGCATGCTTTGTCTTCAGGAGAAAGGAATAGTACTAAATGATGAAATGTCACTGAATAATTCAAATATGTGTGGGGAGGAAAGAGACGCCAGCTCATGGAAAATATTGAAAAAGCAGATATTTGGACTTGTTCTGGTAGATAATAAGGAAACATTGAAGAAAACACAATTTCATTCAAAGCTAATACATATTAATGTAATTCCCAACTACTGGCTGGCCATTGTGCAGGATGGTAAAATAGCTAAAAATAATTTCCCCTGCTTTATAGTAATTTCAGAGGAAGGGAAAGACTCCAAGAGTTATATCATTGGGAATTGCCTAGCTTTTATTAATGTTACATATTGATAAAGTATTCTAAGTGTATCAGCTAGTATTATATAGTATGTGGTTTTTTCACCTTGAAAATGTTTTCTGCTTTGCTTCAGAATTTACTTTTAGACACCCAAAAAGAGAAAAATAGAATATGGAATTTCTGGTTAAGTGACTTTGTCAATCGATATATTGTGTTTCTCTGATACACTATATCCTCCGTCAAAATATGCAGCACTGAAAGAAAAATTATATAAAGAGATATGGGCTTCCCAAGCAGTGCAGTAGTAAAGAATCCACCTGCCAGTGCAAGAGAAGACTAGAATTAAAACACATCTCTTGCTTAAGATCTGAATTTATAACATCCTTGGTATCATTGTAAGATAGGAGCTCCAAACTGACTCTTTAAGAACTGGGTTTGTATCAGGGGCCTTGTGGGTTAGTTGAAAAGAAGTGAAAGTGTTAGTCATTCAATTCTGTCTGATTCTTTGTGACCACATGGACCCAGGCCCCTCTGTCCATGGAATTATCCAGGCAAGAATACTGGAGTGGGTTACCATTCCCTTCTCCAGGGGCTCTTCCCAACCTAAGGATCTAACTCAGGTCTCCCGAATCACAGGCAGATTCTTTACTGTCTGAGCTATGAGGCATTTAAATACAGTATGCAAGATGGTTATAAGAAAGAAAGGGAGAAACAATCACTGCTCTGATTACTGCCACATACCATACAAGGTGAACCTGAAAAATCAAAATTCTGATGAATATAAAGAATGAAAAATAGTAAATTACTCTAAACAAATATACACTAAATTAAATAAGAATAATATAAAATTTGTGCATACTCATATTTAATGCCATTAAAGAGATGAGGAAATAACATTCAAAGACTTATTTCTGCAAAACTAGTGCAGAAAGGAGACACTATCAGATGACTATGATATTTTCACTGGAAATATTTGAAACATTTGAAACAATGTGAATGTTAAAGACAAAAACACAAAGTAGGATGAATTCTGAAATGTTTAGAGTTGGGATCTACTGTGTCAGTTAAACCTGATGATGGAGACAATTCTTCTGGATGCTTTGGAAACATTCCCTTGTACAAGGAAATGAGAGATAAAAACCTTCAAAAACCCAGAGGTTGCATGTGGGTGAAATTTTTAGGATTTCAGTAATCTTTGGCATGCCAAAATATTCTTTTATGTCAATGGTTCATTAACATTACCCTCAGAGTTTCTGATTAGTAGAAGTGGTCAAAACTCAAGTATATAAACTTTTAACAAGTTCTCAAGTAATGCAAATCCATGCCATATGAAAAAAAAATCAAGAAATTATTTGAAGAGCATATTGTCCACTAATTGAGGTTAAGTGCTTGACGATGTGACATCAGGAGTGGATATTATCATATTCAGGGACTCACAATATTGGATAGATACAGCAGCAATATGTTATACAAAAGAAATGATACTCTTGGGATCCAGCCCTGCAAGATCCAGAGGACACAGTAAAGTACAAAAAGAGGTAGCCCAGACTTTGATGTTTCCTACCTATGCTTCATTACTGCCTTTCACTCAACTTAACACCCATATCCTCTTTGAGGGTTCCCTAAGACTCATTGGCAAAGGTGGATATGAATTCAGCTTTCATTTGCAGATGAGTTAAGTTGTTATCAGAAGAAAATGGACTGCATCCAAATTACAGTCTTTTTGAGGGCTGACCCTAAAAGCACTGGGCAGGAGGGAATAGCCTCACAGTGTGAAGAGCCCTATACAGAACACATGATCACTTACTTTGGGGCTGAAACAGCTTTGAGTACAGTTATATACTGACTCCTATGCAGACATGAATGGTGTCCTATGTTGCCCCAGTACATGGCATAATGGAAGTCATAATGGAAGGCAAAGAGTAAAATGGTGGATCTATGGGGCTGAGTGCCAAACACTTATATTGCTTTTCACATTAATACACACCAGAGAACAATGTTGAGAAACTCTTAACAAGATAGACAGATTGATTTTTCTTGTCTTTGTCTATCAACCTCCCTCTTCATAAACTTCCATGCTGGTCCAATGAATCTGATAAGAGCGTAGCTGGTAGCAAGTCTATAAACTGGGCTCAAGAACATATATTCCCATTCTCCACCTATAAATCTACAAGAGGAAGAGGCGACTCTGATTCCTTTATCTTATCACCATTCCTCAATGAGAACTCTGGTGCCAGCTTGAATAGATTGGACCCTTTCTATCCTGGACGGTACGGCAGTTTGTTCTTATTGAAATTGACACCTACTTCAGATAAGAGTTTGTCTTCCTTGCCGACTGTAGTGCTTCTTTGAGCATTATTATCTTAGAGCCAAGAGAACTGGCATGGAATCCTGTACTGCATTGCCTCATATCGTGGACCAATTTTATGGCAGAAGAGGTATGACAATATACCTGATCATAGAACCTGCAATATATTGCATCACAAATCCATTGCTTGCTATTAGACTGATGGAATGGATATCAAAGTCACCACACAAAAAAGTAGCTCAGATTACTATTTCTTATGATTTTGAGATACTGTTTTCCAATATTTGCATTGAGCCAACAGCTTATATCTGGAGATAGGTACTTAGAACCCGGAATGCTTTGATTCAGAAACTATAAGCAGAAGTAAGATCTGCCCCTCTATACAGTCCTCTCAAACCCTGCTTGAGAAACAAAGGGTAAGATTAGTGATGTAGAGCTTGAAGAATGAATCTGGGAAGACTCACTCTACTGGATACTAATCTATCTATCTACCAACCTATTTATATTATCTAAAACTGGTATAGATTGATAAAATGGAGTGGTAACTTTTAAACATGTTAAATGACAGATTTGACTTCACAAAGCAATAAAGAAAGGGCTTTCTATGTAGTCGAGCTAGAAAGATTGGTTGTTCTGTGGATAATATAAATTTGGATTCTTTCCTCATATCATATAACAAAAATCTTTCCAGTTAGATTACAATTTAAGTGAGAATAGCAAAAAGTTAAAACTGTAAAAAAATATGTAAGAAGATATGACCTCAGGATAGGCAGGAGTATCTAAAGGCAAAAAGAACACAAACATACAGGAAAATATTTATAAATTTCACCATAATTAATTTAAATTTTCTTATATGGGCACACCATAAGCAAAATGAAAAGAAAAACCGCAGCCTTAAAAATGATATTTATTGGGCCTATATAAAAGTGCAAAAATTGAACTATATATTGTTAGGAATCTCTCCAGTAGTAGTAATCAATAATAAAATGCCAACTCAAAGGAAAAATCAACAATAATAAAAACAATGCAGGACAATAATAAAAACAACACAGGAGGAAGCCTGAATTAGTAGTGAATACAAAAAAAAAAATCACTAACAGCAGAAGTAATTACAAAAAACAAAAAACACAGTTAGGAGCTATTATTATTATTATTATTACTATTACATAGGCAAGAACTTTAAGATATTTGCCAATCCCAATAACTGTCAAAGATATAGAAAAATAAAATTAAGAATTTTTTTTATGCTCCAGATATTCATGCAAAATAACACCAGCATTTTGGAATGCAATTTGACTATATCTAGGAAGTTTAAGAGGCACTGTATCATTTAGAATGATGTTCAGGCATAAGTAACTATAAATCAGATTACAGTGTTTAATCAAGCAAAGGGTTTGTCTCAGGCCTATAATAAAAATTATCTGGAAGCCCTGGGCATCCCAGGGCTGAAGCAGTGTCTAATAATGCCTTCAAGCACCAGACTTATTTTGCCACTCTGCTTTCCTTAATGTGTGGCTGCTGCACCTCCAGGATCACCACAATTCTGGACAAGAGAAAAGTTAGGGGAGATTAAACTGGCTTTGGCAATTTATTCCGATATTGTCTTGGCCAGAACTGTCTCATAAGATAGCCACTTCTAGCTGCAAAAAGAGATTTATTTTTAAACTCTAAAGTTGAGATAATCAACTATTAAAAAGATGTGGGCATTGCTGAATTTACCATATATATATGAGATCCACTATCTTGCTACTCAAAGGGTGTTCTCTTCTCAATGAATAAGAGGGTGCCTCTGTACCATTTAGGGCTTCGTAGGTGGTGCTGGTAAAGGATCTGCCTGCAATGCAGGAGACCTGAGTTCAAACCCTGGGTTGAGAAGACCTCCTGCTGGAGGGCATGGCAACCCACTCCAGTATTTTGCCTGCAGAATTCCCACGGAAACAGGAGCCTAGCGGGCTACAGTCCATGGGGTCACAAAGAGTCAGACACGACTGAGTGACTAAGCCCAGCAGAGCACTGCACCATTTAGGAATTTTTAAGAAATGTATAATTTCAGGCACTACTTCAGATTTACTTCAGTATCTTCATACTAACAGGGTCCCTGTAGATCCACATTCAAGTTAATCATGTAATAATATACATTGTATCTTACAAAAAATGGAAGTAACTTAAATGCCCATTAATAACAAAATAAATATTCATTTATTCAATAGAACAATTTAAAGGGCAGTTGAAAGAAATAACTAGATTGACTAGTACTCATTTGGACATATAACAAAAGTAAAATAGTGACTTACAAAGATCAAAATTAAATCAATAGTATGATATAATTTTATATGTTTTTAAAGCATAAAGCAATATTTCATATGAATACAAACATACTTAACAAAATATTTAAAAATTAATGGATGAGAAATGCCTACCAACTTCTTTATTGATTAACTTGGGGTAAAGATAAACAGAAATGTGATTGAAATGAGTAAAAAGTTGTTTTAATTGCATTTGTTATATTTAATTTCTTTAAAAACTGCAAATATGGCAAAATGTTAAGAAATATCTGCATTTGATCCAGAGTCAGAAAAATTGTTCTCTAAACTTTTAATGCATTATAAATATTTTTAATATATTTTTACATATAAAATGAACACAAATAATTTTTTGAAAGGATACTAATAGTGTAACTCCTTTCACACTGGCAATTTGTTCTTGAATGATTTAACAATAGCTGGGTAAAATGAATATATTTTTATGAAGATTAAGTCAGCATTAGAGTAACATTTGTAACTGATTTTTATAGTGAGTCCAAAATATTTCAATGAATTTGCAGCTCTCTCCTGATAATAACATAGGAAACTCAAGAATATATCTCAATACATGCACACATATTTATAACAAGCTTGCTTCAAAACTGCTAAGGATGAATAGAATAAATGTGGTGAAGTTGAATATCCTTTGCAACCAAAGATGGAGAAGATCTATACAGTCAGCAAAAAAAGACCAGGAGCTGACTGTGGCTCAAATCATGAACTCCTCATTGCCAAATTCAGATTTAAACTAAAGAAAGTAAGGAAAACCACTAGGCCATTCAGGTATGACCTAAATCAAATCCCTTATGACTATACAATGGAACTGAGAAATAGATTTAAGGGACTAGATCTGATAGACAGAGTGCCTGGTGAACTAAGGATGGAGGTCCATGACATTGTACAGGAGACAGGGAGCAAGATCATCCCCAAGAAAAAGAAATGCAAAGAAGCAAAATGGCAGTCTGAGGAGGCTTACAAGTAGCTGTGAAAGAAGAGAGGCAAACGGCAAAGGAAAAAAAAGAAAGATGTACCCATTTGAGTGCAGAGTTCCTAAGAATAGCAAGGAGAGATAAGAAAGTCTTCCTCAGCGATCAGTGCAAAGATACAGAGGAAAACAATAGAATGAGAAAGACTAGAGATCTCTTCAAGAAAATTAGAGATACAAAGGGAACATTTCATGCAAAGATGGGCTCAATAAAGGATAGAAATAGTATGAATCTAACAAGCAGAAGATATTAGAAGAGGTGGCAAGAATACACAGAAAAACTGTACAAAAAAGATCTTCATGACTCAGATAATAACAATGATGTAATCACTCATCTAGAGCCAGACATCCTGGAATGTGAAGTCAAGTGGGCCTTAGGAAATGTCAATATGAACAAAGCTAGTGGAAGTGATGGATTAATAGTTGAGCTATTTCAAATCCTGAAAGATGATGCTGTGAAAGTGCTGCACTCAGTATACCAGCAAATTCGGAAAACTCAGCAGTGGCCACAGGACTGGAAATGGTCAGTTTTCATTCCAATCCCAAAGATAGACAATGCCAAAGAATGCTCACACTACTGCACAATTGCACTCATCTCACACACTAGTAAAGTAATACTCAAAATTCTCCAAGCCAGGCTTCAGGAACATGCGATCCGTGAATTTCCAGATGTTCAAGCTGGTTTTAGAAAAGGCAGAGGACTCAGAGAACAAATTGCCAACATCTGCTGGATCATAGAAAAAGCAAGAGAGTTCCAGAAAAACATCTATTTCTGCTTTATTGACTATGCCAAAGCCTTTGACTGTGTGGATCACAATAAACTGTGGAAAATTCTGAAGGAGATGGGAATACCAGACCACCTGACCTGCCTCTTGAGAAACCTGTATGCAGGTCAGGACGCAACAGTTAGAACTGGACATGGAACAATGACTGGTTTCAAATAGGAAAAGGAGTATGTCAAGGCTGTATATTGTCACCCTGCTTATTTAACTTCTATGCGGAATACATCAAGAGAAACGCTGGGCTGGAAGAAGCACAAGCTGGAATCAATATTGCCAGGAGAAATATCAATAACCTCAGATATGCAGATGACACCACCCTTATGGCAGAAAGTGAAGAAGAACTAAAGAGCCTCTCCATGAAAGTGAAAGAGGAGAGTGAAAAAGTTGGCTTAAAGCTCAACCTTCAGAAAACTAAGATCATGGCATCTGACCCCAACACTTCATGGAAAATAGATGGGGAAACAGTGGAAACAGTAGCTGACTTTATTTTTGGTGGCTCCAAATCACTGCAGATGGTGATTGCAACCATGAGATTAAAAGACACTCCTTGGAAGAAAAGCTATGACCAACATAGATGGCATATTTAAAAGCAGAGACATTACTTTGCCAACGAAGGTGCTTCTAGTCAAGGCTATGGTTTTTCCAGTAGTCCTGTATGAATGTGAGAGATGGACAATAAAGCAAGCTGAGCACGGAAGAATTGATGCTTTTGAACGGTGGTGTTGGAAAAGACTCTTGAGAGTCCCTTGGACTGCAAGGAGATCCAGCCAGTCCATCCTAAAGGAGATCAGTCCTGGGTGTTCATTGGAAAGACTGATGTTAAAGCTGAAACTCCAATACTTTTGCCACCTGATGAGATGAGAAGAGCTGACTCATTTGAAAAGATCCTGATACTGGGAAAGATTGAATGCAGGAGGAGAAGGGGACGACAGAGGATGAGATGGTTGGACGGCATCACCGACTTAATGGACATGGGTTTTTGGTGCACTCCAAAGTTGGTGATGGAGAGGGAGGCCTGGCGTGCTGCGGTTCGTGGGGTCGCAAAGAGTCAGACACGACTGAGCGACTGAACTGAACTGAAGTTGAATATCATGCCCATTTTTTAAAGGAATCTGAGTATTCTTGGAACTTACACAAGTATTATCCCAACCTCTTGAAGTTTTTCTCTTCATCAATCGCTTTGACTTTGATACTGGTGTTTAGAATATATTATCTCTTTTTCAAAGATTAAATCTGTTTGAAAGATTTGCATCCTGGTTCTTGTCATTGTGTTTGCTTCTTTTTCGGTATACAACTTTCTCTGTGTTTTTAATGTTTAACATTAACACTAGAAATGGCATTTTTTTTCCTTCTACAGAAAACAATTTCTTAGCATTTAATAGTCCTAGAGAGAAATAGTCTTTGTTAATAAAAGATTGCTCACTCAGTATCTCTGCTATTTGTACCATTTTCATGTTTATTAGCCATGAGATAAGCAAACTAATAGGAAAAAAAAATTAAGTGACATGCCATAAGGGCACACAACAGTGAGTGGAAGGATTATTTTGCTCTTTTTGAAGCTTTCATTTTCTTCACAATATTCTAAAATCAAAACCCAGAGAATTAGCTTCCTACTAAGGTAAGAGATTTTTACTTTATTCTGATATTGGCCTCAAGTACTACTCCTTGTCTTCTCCCTGTAATAGACATTAAGATAGTTGATTATTATAAAAGCCGATCAGAGGCTGCTTGCTCAACTTTACCTGCATGCACCAACGCCTGAAGTTAGAGCATCCAGAGGGTAATTAGAGAGAGAGTGCGATGGTGAACTTTTAAATTGGTGAACCAAGAAGGAAAAACTAAATGTCATTAGTTGCACATAATATATTTCCATTCTGAGTAAATGCAGGGCCACTTAAAAAGAAATAAAACTAATGAGTATTCAGTGAAATTGCCAGATACAAGGAAACGCCAAAATAGTAAGTTTTCCAAATACCAGAACTAATCAGTAGGAACTCACACACACACACACAGACACACAGTTTAAAAAGAACCTACAAGATATTTAAAAATGAACTTCAGAAATTAGAAAAATACATATCTAAACAAAAATAAAAGAGTTTAAAAGTATTAATTTAAATGACCTAGTAAAAATAGATTCTATATACCTGGAAATGAAAAACTGATAATAAAAATATATCAATCTTTCTAAAATAAACATGTTCTTTCAATATAATCTCTTCAAAACTTTAATAGAAAGTAAATAAACACACACTGTCCTGAAATGGAAATATGCACAATGTGCATCACTAGTTGAGAAAAAGTAAAATGTATAATAATATCTGGTACTTTCATAATTGTTGTAGTTTTACATACATAGACTGCAAGAAGTATGTGTGAAATTTCTTCCTTTCTCTGTGTATGCATTTGCATAGGAATGGACTAACTGTCACCAGACTCTTAATATCAGTCATTGCTGGGAGACAGGTGGGAGTGGAGGGGGATAGAAGAGATTTTTACATATTATATACTTTGCTGTTGTTTGAAATTTTTATGTGACCATACTATGAAAGAGAAAAATGAATAAAGTACCAAAGGAAAAAAAGGAGGTGTGTCATATTGAGGAAGATCAGTTCAGTTCAGTTGCTCAGTCGTGTCTGACTCTTTGTGACCCTATGGACTGCAGCACCCCAGGCATCCCTGTCCATCACCAACTCCTGGAGTTTACTCAAACTCATGTCCATTGAGAAGGTGATGCCATCCAAACATTTCATCCTCTGTCATCTTCTTCTCCTTAAGCCTTCAATCTTTCCCAGCATCAGGGTCTTTTCAAATGAGTCAGCTCTTCACATCAGATGGCCAAAGTATTGGAGTTTCAGCTTCAACATCAGGACTGATGATGTTTTCCAGTCTTGTGGCCACCTCTGAATATCCCAAATTTGCTGGCATATTGACTGCAGCATTTTCACAGCATTATCTTTTAGGATTTGAAATAGTTCAACTGGAATTCCATCACCTCCACTAGTTTTGTTCACAGTGATGCTTTCTAAGGCCCACTTGACTTCACATTCCAGGATGTCTGGGTCTTGGTGAATGATCACACCATCATGATTATCTGGGTCATGAAGATTTTTTTTATACAGCTCTTTTGTTTATTCTTGCCACCTCTTCTTAATAACTTCTTCTTCTGTTAGGTCTATAACATTTCTTTCCTTAATATGCACAACTTTGCATGAAATGTTCCTTTAGTATCTCTAATTTCTTTAAAGAGTTCTAGTCTTTCCCATCCTATTGTTTTCCTCTATTTTTTTACATTGATCACTGAGCAAGCCTTTCTTATCTCTCCTTGCTATTCTTAGGAACTCTGCATCCATGTGGATATATCTTTCCTTTTCTCCTTTGCTTTTGGCTTCTCTTCTTTTCACAACTGTTTGTAAGGCTTCCTCAGACAGCTGTTTTGCCTTTTTGCATTTCTTTTTATTGGAGATGGTCTTGCTCCCTATCTCCTGTACAATGTCACGAACCTCTGTCCATAGTTCATCAGGCACTCTATCTATCAGATCTAGTCCTTTAAATCTATTTCTCACTTCCAGTGTACAATCATAAGGGAATTGATTTAGGTCATACCTAAATGGTCTAGTGGTTTTCCCTACATTCTTCAATTTAAGTATGAATTTGGCAATAAGGAGCTCATGATCTGAGCCACAGTCAGCTCCTGGTCTTGTTTTTGCTGACTGTACAGAGTTTCTAAACCTTTGACTACAAAGAATATAATCAATCTGATTTCAGTGTTGGCCATCTGGTGATGTCCATGTGTAGAGTCTTCTCTTGTGCTGTTGAAAGAGGGTGTTTGCTATGACCAGTGCATTTTCTTGGCAGAACTCTATGAGCCTTTGCTCTGCTTCATTCTGTACTCCAAGGCTAAATGTGCCTGTTACTCTAGGTATCTCTTGACTTCCTAATTTTGCATTCCAGTCCCTTCTAATGAAAAGGACATCTTTTTTGGGTGTTAGTTCTAGAAGATCTTGTAGATCTTCATAGAACCATTCAACTTCAGCTTCTTCAGCATTACTGGTCGGGGCAAAGGCTTGGATTACCCTGATATTAAATGGTTTGCCTTGGAACGGAACAGAGATCATTCTGTCATTTTTGAGATTGCATCCAAATATTGCATTTCAGACTCTTTTGTTGACTATGATGGTTACTCCATTTCTTCTAAGGGATTCTTGCCCACAGAAGTAGGTATAATGGTCATCTGAGTTAAATTCACCCATTCCAGTCCATTTTAGTTTGCTGATTCCTAAAATGTCAGCGTTTACTCTTGCCTGTGTGGCCACTTCCAATTTGCCTTGACTCATGGACCTGACATTCCAGGTTCCCATGCAATATTGCTCCTTGCAATATTGAGGAACATAAAGAAATCATTTATTGTAGCTTTATAAACTTGTTTCAAGTAGGAATAGGGCATGCTGAATAATGAGCCCTTCAAAATCCAAATCTCTGGAATATGTTACCTCTCATCGTAAAGAGACATACAAACATGATTAATTTAAGGATTTTGCGATGGGGGAAGTTATCCTTGATTTTCTAGGTGGGCCTAATGTAACCACAGATTTCCATAAAACACGTTGGGAGAAGAATTTGACTACAGAGAAAAGATGTGAAGACAGAAATAGACATTAGCTGAAACAGTCACGAGTCAAAGGTTGTCAACAGACTCTAAAATCTGGAAGAGTCAAGAGCCGATTCACTCCTGGAGCCTCCAGAAGGAATCAGCCTAACAACCCTGAAGTATAGGCTGTAAGACTGATTGTGAATTTCTAGACTCCAGAACTCAAAGAGAATACATTTGCATTATTATAGGTCACTAAGTATGTGGTAATAGGAAATATGAAAGCAGGTGGGAAAAGTGCACTGAACAAAACTGCTTTGTAGTTAGGGTAACCAGGTAACCCAAGTGGCCTGAAGCCTGAAGGTTGATGAATTAGGTAAATTTGACAGTGCCAAGCAAGAGGAAAAAGAGGATGTGACTCACCATGGTACAAATAGAGGAGACATTTAAATCAGAAGCAGAACAATGAAAAACAAAAAAGGAGAAGAAGCAGCAGCTCTGCAATAAAACTGAGTCAAAAGTGAGAAGCCAAAATCTATCAGTCAACCAATTAACAAATGGGCTTTGAATGTGTGGTTTGCACAAGGCTTGGGATGGAAATGTCAAGAGAAATGGACTGTGGACTGTGCCTTTACAGAATTTGCAATCAGGAAAAGAAATAATCCCCTGCATAATTTTGGATGAATGATTCACAAGAAGAACAAAAGCCTATGCCACATGCAGAAGCCACAGGAAAATCCCAGATCAGAAGCAGAAAAAACCAGGTCAGAGCAGCCGTAGGGGTTGAAGATCAAAGAGATAAACCATGCCCATCGCATCTCCCCTATAATCCAAAGGCCTCTCAAGAGGTGACTCAGGACTTTGCCCCGGGGAAACAGGCCTGCATTTCAGATGTCCCAGAACGAAGGACATTTATGCTCTCCTAAATAGAGTGTTAGCCTATACAAGAAAAAAGCAAAACCAAAATTATATTGAACACACATCAGTGTCAAACTTGAGTTCCTTGCTGAGCTAATGCCAGTTTGCATCTGTTTATTCATATAGCAGGGCCATTGAGCTATTTCTAACTCTCATAATGGAGAAATGAAGAAAAATGTACACACATGCACAGGCAAATATGTAAATTGTTTTTGTACAATATCAGATATTCTATTAAGGTTTTAGAAAGATTATCTGCTTATTTAATGTCCACATTTGTTTTCATCCAGTAGTATTGGTTTTAAAATATAAACTTTTGAAATGAGAGTGGTGTGGTCTTGTTAATCTGCTCCAAAGCCATTTCACAGTCAGGCACACATTATACACTAATTGGATTCCTGATGCATCTTTAAAAACTAATTTCAAAACACTAAGTAATCAGAGGCTTTGTCTTCAAAACAAGACATCGCATCAGCAAAAAGTGTTTATTAGTCAGCCACCTGTGTTCTGCACAAAGCAATTTAAACAGACACAGTCCCTGTCCTGAGGAACTGTCTAAAGCCAGTGCTATTGTAACATTCAAAGACAGACAACTATGCTAATGACAAGCACAAGGTACTTACATTATTAAAAAATGAAAGAACCCACTTCATAATGTTATTTGAATCAAAAGATGAGCTCTTGCTTTGTTTTGGAAAAAGTGGCAGAGAGACTTGCAAAACAGTTAATAAATAAATGTTTATTAAATAAATAGTGCATTCAACAATACAATTTTGACAAAAGAGATAAAAATGCAAATATAAATAAATTTTTATTAGAATATATTATAAATGGTACAGTCAACTGATGTGGATATACTTATCTGAGAAGCAGGTTCTCATATGCCTTTCTGCCATTTCCAAGAGATTGTAATGCACCTGAAGTTAGAACCAAGAGATTTTTCTATTTGCATACTTTTTTTCATCCCAGTGTCTGATATATGATATTGAGCTTATAGAAATGTTGGAGATAACTAAAAATGAATAGTTAAAATGATATTGGAGCAATTTTCTATAAGTAGCAATGTTCCTTCTCACTAGGCCTGCTATTTAATATTTGTGGAGGCATATGAATATGTATAATGTCAAAAAGAGTCGGACATGACTGAGCAACTAAACTGATGAATATATTAATACTTTCAATAGAAAAGGGCTTCCCTGGTGGCTCAAAGATATGCTAAATCACCCTGGCTTTTCTTATAACACTTTCCCAGATTACGGTTTGCCTTGTATCCTCCACTCTTAAATTGCAAAACACATGGACTAAATGAATTTCTAGTTGAGTCTATTTTACAAGCCCATCATGTATGAATGTACCTCAAAACTCCAGAGGCACCATTTACATAAATATCAATGTAATTGGGAGTGATGTCTCTGGAGTTGTACATTGTAGTGGCCCTGCATGAGTTAGGGCAGCAACATAATGCTTAGTGTAGACAATGACTTTTCTCACAAACTAATGTATACAGACATCATGCCCAGATAGAGCAATCTCTTCAAGGGAACACTTAATCTTCTTTCCAATACACAAGTGTCCTCTCAAAATAGAACTTTTTCCCTTTAATGGGAAACAGATGAAAAAATAGACAACAAAATTAGAACATTTATGGCATCCTCATACATCTTTTCTAGGAAAAAGGAATTAATTCCATCAAATATGGAAAAAGGTAATTTAATAAAGTTTTGGCACCAGAAGTCATTGAATTAATTTCAATTGTTGAAATCAATTTAAGTATATTGATAAGCTATAATCAAATTTGTGAGCTTCTCAGGTAGCACTAGTGGTAAAGAACCTGCCTGCCAATGCAGGAGACATCAGAGACATGGGCTTGATCCCTGAGTCAGGAAGATTCCCCCCTGGAGAAGAACGCAGTAACCCACTCCAGTATTAATGCATGAAGAATCCCAAGGACAGAGGAGCCTGGCTGGCTATGGGTCAAAGTGTCACAAAGAGTTGGACATGACTGAGTGACTCAGCACACATAACCAAATTTATGCTGTGACAAGGTTTAGAAAAATATTCAAAGCATAGTTTCTCCTTTTAAAGAGGTTTATGAGTAAATACCAGACCACCTGACCTGTCTCTTAAGAAACCTGTATGCAGGTCAGGAAGCAACAGTTAGAACTGGACATGGAATAACAGACTGGTTCCAAATAGGAAAAGGAGTATGTCAAGGCTGTATATTGCCACCTTGCTTATTTAACTTATATGCAGAGTACATCATGAGAATCGCTGGGCTGGAAGAAACACAAGCTGGAATCAAGATTGCTGGGAGATATATCAATAACCTCAGATATGCAGATGACACCCCCCCCCCCCCTTATGGCAGAAAGTGAACAGGAACTAAAAAGCCTCTTGATGAAAGTGAAAGAGGAGAGTGAAAAAGTTGGCTTAAAGCTTAACATTCAGAAAACTAAGATCATGGCATCTGGCCCCATTACTTCACGGGAAATAGATGGGAAGACAGTGGAAACAGTATCAAACTTTATTTTGGGGGGCTCCAAAATCACTGCAGATGGTAACTGCAGCCATGAAATTAATAAAATGCTTACTCCTTGGAAGGGAAGTTATGACCAACCTAGAGAGCATATTAAAAAGCAGAGACATTACTTTGCCAACAAAGGTTCATCTGGTCAAGGCTATGATTTTTCCAGTGGTTATGTATGTACGTGAGAGCTGGACTGTGAAGAAAGCTGAGCGCTGAAAAATTGATGCTTATGAGCTATGGTGTTGGAGAAGACTCTTGAGTGTCCCTTGGACTGCAAGGAGATCCAACCAGTCCATCCTAAAGGAGAGCAGTCCTGGGTGTTCATTGGAAGGACTTGATGCTCAAGCTGAAACTCCAGTACTTTGGCCACCTCATGCGAAGAGTTGACTCATTGGAAAAGACCCTGATGCTGGGAGGGATTGGGGGCAGGAGGAGAAGGGGATGACAGAAGATGAAATGGCTGGATGGCATCACTAACTCAATGGACATGAGTTTGAGTAAACTCCGAGGGTTGGTGATGGACAGGGAGGCCTTGCGTGCTGTGATTCATGGGGTCGCAAAGAGTCAGGCATGACTGAGCGACTGAACTGACTAACTGATGAGTAAGTAAGAATTAGAAAGTACATAGAATAAGATCTAGTGTTAGAGCTTTTACTATGAAGACACTTGGGGAAATTCTCATAAATCATGTAAGGGAGAATTTTATACAATCAATTGCATGATCTTATGTTATATTTTATATAATTTCAAAGCATATTATAGATAGATAGATAGACAGATAGATATACTGATCCATACACTTTAAAGAATGGGAGAAAACAAAATCAATAAAAATTAATAAATAAATCAGAATCAATAATAGTTTCACTTTACCCCTAATGTAGTATGTTGAATAATGGTCCCCAATGATGTAGGTCATAATCCTCAGAACCTGTAAATGTTACCTTATTGGGAAAAGAGCATCTTTGCAGATGTGATTAAATTAAGGATTTTGCAATAGGAAAATTGGTCTTCCTAGGTGGCTCAGTGGTAAAGAATTTACGTGCCAAGCAGGAGATGCATGCTTTATTTCTGAGTTGGGAAGATCCCCTGGAGAAGGAAATGGCAACCCATTCCAGTATTCTTGCTTGGGAAATCCCATAGACAGATGAGCCTGGTGGGCTACAGTCCATGGATTCTCAAAGAGTTGGGCATGACTCAGTGACTAAACAACAGCAACAATGGGGAAATTATCCTAGAGATGATATGCTTTGACTGCAATCACATACCATTAGGACTGACTGGAAAATGAAATGTGAAGAGAGATAACTGAAGGGGTGCTATGCTGATGAACTGAAAGATGAAAGGCAGAGTATGCAGCCATGAGCAACGAATGTAGCCCTAGAAGCTAGAAAAGACAAGGAAACATCGCCCCCTCACCCGATAACTTAGAGAGGTAGCAGAGCACTGCTGCTACCTAGGATTTAACCCAGTGAAACTACTTTGGTCTTCTGACCTCCAAAAAATGTAAGCGAATAAATGCGGGCTTCCCTGATGGCTCTGTTAGTAAAGAATCTACCTGTAATATAAGAGACCTGGGTCGGGAAGATCCCCTGGAGAAGAAAATGGTAACCCACTCTAGTATTGTTGCCTGGAAAATCCCATGGACAGAGGAGCCTGTCAGGCTACAGTCCATGCGGTCACAAAGAGTCAGACACCTCTGAGTGACTTTTACTTTAAGACATTAACTCTGCAGTAATTGGTTAGAGCAGCCACAGGAAACCAATATACATATATTCAGCAGAACTAGAGTCTTTAAAGATTCCCCTCAGATGATTTCTCTCTCTTCCTTTTTAAAATGATTAAATAATTTCAAATACAAACATCTTCATGAAGGCTTAGTAAGTTAATCAAAAATATTTAACTGTCATTCTCTTTAATGATTTACTCTATTTCTGCTTTTCAGATCTTCCTTTAACTTCATGATTCCACTTAGACTCTAACCCTTTGTGATGTGTGTGTGTGTGTGTATACATATACATATATATATGTATATAACACTTTGATAATTTTGCTTAATATTTATATTTTATTATATGTGATTCTCCATAATTTATATTTTTCATATTAATTTTGTGCTATCATAAGTTAAGGACAATTGTTTTAGCTTTCTGTTGGTACTTGAGGAAACTTCCCAAACTAGTTGGCTTGAACAGTAGAAATTATTTCCTTACATTCTTTAGGTTAGAAGTTAGACACAAGTCTCACTGTGATCACTCAAGGTGTTGGTAGACCTATGTTCCTTTCTGAAGATTCTAGGAAATATTCTGGGTTTTTTGTTTGTTTGTTTGTTTTACTTTGCTAGTCCCAGTGTGTGTTAATTGCTCAGCCATGTCCAACTCTTTGCAACCCCATGGACTGTAGCCCACCATACTCCTCTGCCCATAGAATTCTCCAGGCAAGAATACTGGAGTGGGTTGCCATCTCCTTCTCCAGGGGATCTTCCCAACCCAAGGATCACACCTGGGTCTCCTGCATTACAGGCAGATTCTTTATGGTCTGAGCCACCAGGGAAGCCCTGACAGCTTCAGAGACTGTCCATATTTCTGGGGCACATATTCTCCATCTTCAAAGCAATGACAGTGGGGCAACTTCCGCATGTTGCCTTTACTCTGGTTCTCTGACCACAGTTGGGGACAGTTATCAACTTTTAATGAAATATGTGATTAAATTGGGTAAATTTGGATATTTCAAGTTAAACTACCATCTGAGAGTCTACACTCTTAATTACAACAGCATAATTTCTTTGCCATGTAAGGTAATATTTTTAAAGATTCTAGAGATTATGTATAAACATCTCTGGAAGTCATTCTATCTCCATACCCATTTATCATATATTCATATGTACTGTTTATAGTATGAAAATCTAAAATATATTGTTGATAGATATTTGAAAGAATGAGTCATTTTAAATGCAAACTATTTTTGCACATAGTTTATCCCTAAAAAATATAACTTACAGAATTATTCTTAAAAGAATAAAATTTTAGTAATTTTGAAAAAAAAAATGGAGTGAGATGCTTGAGGAAAGTATTTTTAAAGGAGACCTGAGAAATCCTCAGAAACCCTAGCTAGACTGACAACAGATATTTGTCAGTTATTAAAGACTGAAAGAGAAACTGCTGCTTCAAATTTGAAAATCGAAGTGGAAAACTTCAAGAATATGAAAAATTAAGAAGTGACACTACCATCATTTGCTTTTACAGATAATCTTTCAGTAACTGATCCTACAGGCAGAGTTCAGGAAAATAATACATGAACAAAAGGAGAAGTTTAACAAAGAGTGAAATCATAAAAAAAGAACCAATCCAAAACTCTGAAGCTGATGAAATGAATGACTGGATTTATTTTTTTTTTAATTTCAATAGAGAGCATTAAAAGCAGAATGAATGAAGCAGAGGAAAGAATCTATGATATAGAACATAAGAATTTTGAAATTATCTAGTCAGAAGAGAAGAAAAATCTAAAAAGAGTGAAGAAAGCCTTATAATCTATTAAATACCATCAAATGAACCAATTTGTGAGTTTCTGAATTTCTATAGGAGAAAGAGGGAGAAGAGAAAAAAAAATTAAAGAAATAATGACTGAGAACTTACCAAACTGAAGAGAGATTTGGATATTGAAGTTCATTGACTCATATGTGTGCTAGTCATTCAGTCATGCCCCATTCTTTGTGACCTCATGGACTGTGGCCTGCCAGGGTTCTCTGTCCATGGGATTCTCTAGGCAAGAATACTGGAGCAGGTTGCCATTCCCTTCTACAGAGAATCTTCCCAACCCTGGTCCCCTGCATTGCAGGAAGATTCTTTGCCATCCGAGCCATCAAGGGAGTCCTAGAACACCAAACATGGACTCAGTACACCAAACAAACACTGGGTAAAGACACCTTCACAGTGATACATTATAATAGAATCATTGAAGATCAAAGACTGAGGCTTTGTAGTATAGTATAGCTGGGAAAACTGGTCAACCACCTGTAAAAGAATGAAACTAGAACACCTTCTAACACCATACACAAAAATAAACTCAAAATGGATTAAAGATATAAATGTAAGACCAGAAACTATGAAATTCGTAGAGGAAAACGTAGGTAAAGCACTCTCTGATATAAATCACAGCAGCATCCTCTATGGCCACCTTCCAGAATAATGGAAATAAAAGCAAAAATAAACAAATGGGACCTAATTAAACTTAAAAGCTTTTGCACAACGAAGGAAACTATAAACAAAGTGAAAAGACAGCCTTCAGAATGGGAGAAAATAGTAGCAAATGAAAAAACTGACAAAGAATTCATCTCAAAAATATACAAGCAGCTCATGCAGCTCAATCCCAGAAAAATAAATGACCCAATCAAAAAATGGGCCAAAGAACTAAACAGACATTTCTCTGAAGGAGACATACAGATGGCTAACAAACACATGAAAAGATAGTCAACATCACTCATTATCAGAGAAATGGAAATCAAAACCATAAGAGGTACCATCTCATGCCGGTCAGAATGGCTGTCATCAAAAAGTCTACAAACAATAAATGCTGGAGAGGGTGCAGAGAAAAGGGAACCCTCTTACACTGTTGGTGGGAATGCAAACTATTACAGTCGCTATGGAGAACAGTGTGGCAATTCCTTAAAAAACTGGAAATAGAACTGCCATATGACCCAGCAATCCCACTGCTGGGCATACACACTGAGGAAACCAGAATTAAAAGAGACACATGTACCCCAATGTTCATCTCAGCACTGTTTACAATAGCTAGGACATGGAAATAACCTAGATGTCCATCGGCAGACAAATAGATAAGAAAGCTGTGCTACATATACACAATGGAATATTACTCAGCTATTTAAAAGAATTCATTTGAATCCGTTCTAAAGAGGTGGATGAAACTGGAGCCTATTATGCAGAGTGAAGTAAGTCAGAAAGAAAAACATCAATACAGTATATTAATGCATATATATGAATTTAGAAAGATGGTAATGATGATCCTATAAGTGAGACAACAAAAGAGACACAGATATTAAGAACAAACTTTTGGACTCTGTGGGAGAAAGCGAGGGTGGGATGATTTGAAAGAATAGCATTGAAACATGTGTACTACCATATGTGAAATAGACGACCAGTCCATGTTCAATGCATGAAACAGGACACTCAAAGCCAGTGCACTGGGACCACCCTGAGGGATGGGATGGGGAGGGAAGTGGGAGGGGGTTCAGGATGGGGGACACATGTACACCCATGGCGGATTCATGTCAATGTATGGTAAAAACTGCTACAATATTGTGAAGTAATTAGCCTCCAATTAAAAGAAGCAAATCAATTAAAAAACAAAACAAACAACAACAGCAAAAGATCAAAGACAAAGAAAGCCTAAAAGCAGGAAGAGAAAAGCTTGTAACTTACAAGGGAACCTCCAAAAGGTATCAACAGATTTCTTAGAAAAAACCTTACAGGCCAGAGGGGAGTGGGGTGATATACTCAAAGTGCCGAAAGAAAAGCTAACAACTAGAAATATTCTAAGTGGCAAAATTGTCTTTCAGAAATAAATAAAAATTAAAGTCTTGCCCAGGCAAAAGCTGTGGGACTTCATCATCACTAAATCTGCCATAAAGAAATTCTGAAAGCTTTTCAAAATGAAATAAAAAGGTGCTAATTAGTATCATGAAAGCATATGAAAATACAAAACACACTGGCAAAGTTAGATATATAATTAAATTCAGAATACTCTCATACTGAAATTTGGTGGAGTCTTAACAACTTAACACTTGTATGAATGTTAACAGAAAACAGTATAGCTTTCTTTCCTCTTCTCCATCTTCACAATATATATAAAAATTAAACAACATACCTCTAAGAAATTAATGGATCAAAGTGAAAACTGAAAGTGAAAAGTGCTGAGTCATGTCTGACTCTTTGCAACCCTGTGGACTGTAGCCTCACAGGCTCTTTTGTCCATCAGATCTCCAGGCAAGAATATTGAAGTGGGTTGTCATTCCCTGCTCCAAGGGATCTTCCTGACTCAGGGATCAAACCCAGGTCTTCTGCATTTCAGGTAGATTCTTTACCAACTGAGCCACCAGTGGAAAATAAAAATACATGTAATTTGAAACAAATGTAAATGCAAACTCAACAGTGAAAAATCTATGGGATGTAGTCAAAGCAGATCTAAGAGAAAAGTTTATAGCAATAAAAACCTATATTAAGTAAAAAGAAAGATGTCAAACAACTTAACTTTATACCTCAAATAACTAGAAAAAGAAGACCTAAATTGAGCCCAAAGTGAGCAGAGAGAAGATAATAAAGATCAAAGAGGAAGTAAGTGATACAGAGACCAGAAAAATGATAGAAAACATCAACACAATTAATCTTTTCAGAAAGATTAACAAAATTGACAAATCTTTAGTAAATTAATAGAGAAAAAGACCCCAAATAGCCAAAACAATTCTGATAAAAAGCAGAGTTGTATGCATCACATTCCCTGATTTCAAAATATACTGAACAATTATAGTAATCAAAACTGTATGATACTGGCATAAAAATAGACAACCAGGCTATTGGAATAGACTTGAGTCCAGAAATAAAGCCTTGCATATATGATCAACCAGTATTTGAGAAGAAAGTCAAGAATATTCAATGAAAAAGGACAGTCTCTTCCAGAAATGATTTTGGGAATACTTGGTAATCATGTGCATGATAGTGAAATTGGATTGTTATCACTTATCCACTCACCAAACTCAGCTCAAAATGCGTTAAATACAGAAAACATAAGACCTGGAACTGAAAAAACTCCTAGAAAAAAAATAAGGGAAAAGCTCTTTGATGTTGACCTCAGCAATGATATTCTCTAATATAACACCAAAAGCATAAACAACAAATGCAAAAAGTAATAAATGGCACTACATGAATTTAAAAAGTTTCTGTACAGGAAGGGAATCAATAAAATGAAAGGACATATTATAGAATGGGAGAAAATATCTACAAAATCTATATATGATTAAAGGTTAATATTCAAACTGTATAAAGGACTCATATAACTCAGTAGCAAAGAGCTCAAAGAATTTGATTAAAAACTCAGCAGAGGAATTGAATAGATATTTTTACAAAGAATACATGCAAATGTATAAAAGGTACATGAAAAAGTACTCAACACCACTAATCATCAGTTCAGTTCAGTTGCTCAATCGCGTCCGACTCTGCAACCTCATGGACTGCAGCATGCCAGGTTTCCCTGTCTATCACCAACTCCAGGAGTTTATTCAAACTTATGCCCGTTGAGTCAGTGATGCCATCCAACCATCTCATCCTCTGTCGTCTTCTTCTTCTCCTGCCTTCAATCTTTCCCAGCATCAGGGTCTTTTCAAATGAGTCAGCTCTTCGCATCAGGTGGCCAAAGTATTGGAGTTTTAGCTTCAATATCAGTCCTTCCAATGAATATTCAGGACTGATTTCCTTTAGGATGGGCTGGTTGGATCTCCTTGCAGTCCAAGGGACTCTCAAAAGTCTTCTCCAACACCACAGTTCGAAAGTATCAATTCTTCAGCGCTCAGCTTTCTTTAGAGTCCAGCTCTCACATCCATATATGACTACTGGAAAAACCATAGCCTTGACTAGATGAACCTTTGTCGGTGAAGTAACGTCTCTGCTTTTTAATGTACTGTCTAGGTTGGTCATAACTGTCCTTCCAAGGAGTAAATATCTTTTAATTTCATGGCTGCAATCACCCTCTGCAGTGATTTTGGAGCCCAAAAAATAGTCTCTCACTGTTACCACTGTTTCCCCATCTATTTCCCATGAAGTGATGGGACCAGATGCCATGATCTTAGTTTTCTGAATGCTGAGCTTTAAGCCAACTTTTTTACTCTCCTCTTTCACTTTCATCAAGAGGCTCTTTCGTTCTTCTTCACTTTCTACTGCTAATCATCAGGAAGATACAAACAAAATCTGCAATGAGCTATCACTTCATACCTGTTAGAATGACTATCATCAAAAAGACAAGATGTATATATTGGTGAAGATATGGAAAATAGGGAATCCTTGTGCACTGTAGATGGGAATGTAATTTGGGCAAACATAATGGAAACAACATTGAAATTCCTTGAAAAATTAAAAACAGAACTACATATGATCCAACAATGCCACTTTTGAGTTTATATCTAAAGGAAATGAAATCAGGATCTTTAATATATATCAGTACACCTAAGTTCATTGCAGCATTATTCACGACATCAAGATATCAAAACAACCTAAGTGGTGATCAGTGGATGAATGGAGAAGAAGATATGGCATGTGCATATGCAGTGGAATATCACTCAACCATGAGAAGAAAGGGAACTATTCTGAATTGAGAGTAGTATGCTAAGTGAAATAAGCCAGACAGAGAAAGTCAAATACAGTATGATATTCACTTATATGTGGAATCTAACAGAGCTGATTTCACAGAAACAGAATAAAATGGTGGTTGCCAGGCACTGGGGCAGGGGAGCAGTATGATAAAAGGAGATATGTCAGTCAAAGAATATAAATTTCCAGTTATAAGATGAGTAAATTCTGAGGTCTAATGTACAGCATTGATTATCACAATTAACAATGTTTTATTTTATACTTGAAAGATGCTAAGAGTGTAGACTTTAAATATTCTCACTACAAGAAAGAAACCTTAATTGTATGAGGTGGTTAAAGTATTAACTAACCCAAAGTGGTAATTATTTCACAATGAATAAATGTATCAAATCTCTCAATATACATGTATATAATAGTTCATGAGGATCATGATTATAGATAAATCTGGGAAATAAATCTTAATAAATCTGGGGGAAAAAATAAAGATTCTAGACTAGATTTTGCCATACTTTCAGGTGGGAAGATAAAGATGGTCCCTTGTATTATGAAGATAAAGTTGAAGCAATGAAAAAAAAAGCTAAGTTAACTTAAAACTTGCCTGGAATTAATGGTAGTTCTAAGGGGTCATCAGGACTTTTGGAGGCCTCCCTGTGGCTCAAACTTGGTCAGCTTAAGAACTTTCAAAACCCTCAAATGCAAATACCATATTCTTACTATGCAAATACATCTTTAAGATCAAAATCCCCTCAAAAACAAATTGGCATTTTAAACAATTCCAATAAAGAGTTACATGAATTGCCAGAGAAGTCATATTACCAAGTTGCATGCTACTGTCTGTTTTCATTTTCCCTTCTTACATCCAAACATTGATATTAAAACTAATTTTTTTCACATTCTAATCTCACAATTTCTGGCATTTGCATGTGATTTCTAATTGAGAAATGTGTCAAATGACAGATACAGACGTTGAGGTTTACCAGTAGTTTAACTATCTGCCCAGGTGTAAACCTACTAACAAATTCTGTTCATCATTTTTGTCCACTTAGATATGTATTTGCCTGTGTACCAAAGCAGAGGTTTGAGTTTTAGCTTAAATTCAGATCCTTAAACATCTCTTTAAATGTCTTTAAAATGATAGCTCTGTGAACGAACACTGAAAAATAATGCATACACAAAAAATTGCCTATCACACTAGGCAATGTAATCAAAGATGGTAGAAATTGCCAAATTTCTCAATATAGGATAAACTTTTTCAAAATTAGGTGTTCATGGGAAATGATTCATTCACGATGAAGAACTATGACACAGATGCCAACAACTATCAACTAGCAGACTTTAAGGAACACCTATTTAATTTTCAACAGTATTTTACTATGACAAAAACAATAAAGAAACTTAAATAGAAAATGTAGACAGAATTATGCTCTTCTTTGATATTACTAGAAATCATATACTAAGACTTAAGAATGCTTACAAATATAATGAGGCTTAAAGATATCATTCTATATTGGAGTGTGTCATAGTAATATGATTTTCAGCTACCTGGAGTGATTTACAAAAAATCTTTGTACACTGAAATTGAATTAGGTAGAGGCTCAAATTCTATTTGTGACATTTAAAAGGGGAAATGGTCAAGAATTGAAAGAAAAATATTATTAATTTTTGATTCATTAAAAAGTTCTGTTTTTAACAGAGTACGTTATTCAAAAATGTATTGTGTGTTTTATTATGCTTCAGTATTCTTATGCATTCGGTATTCTTGCCTTGAGTATCCCATGAGCAGTATGAAAAGATGTGACACTTAGAGATGAACTCACCAGGCCGGTAGGTGCCCAATATGCTACTGGAGAAGAGTGGAGAAATAACTCCAGAAAGAGTGAAGAGATGGAGCCAAAGCAAAAACAGCCCCCAGTTGTGGATGTGTCTGGTGAAAGAAGTGAAGTCCGACACTCTAAAGAACAATACACATAGCATCCTAGGTTCATGAATCAAGGTAAACATGATGAGGTCAAAACAGTAGATGGCAAGAGTAGACATCAAAATTTTAACAAACAGTGGACTAAAATAGGTGGGAATGGGCAAATTTAATTAGGATGAACATTGTATCTACTGCTGTGGCCAAGAATCCCTCAGAAGGAATGGCATAGACCTCATAGTCAACAAAGAGTCAAATGTGTTACTTGGTTGCAATCTTAAAATTGACAGAATGATTTCAGTTCATTTCCAAGGCAAACCATTCAACATCACAACAATCCAAGTCTATGCCCCAACCACTGATGATGAAGAAACTGAAGTTGAAAGATTCTACAAAGACTTACAATACCTCCTAGAACTAACATCAAAGAAAGACATCATTTTCATAATAGGGAACTGGAATGCAAAGTAGGAAGTCAAGAAACACCTGGAATAACAGGCAAGTTTGTCCTCGGAGTTCAAAATGAAGGAGGCCAAAGACTAACAGAGTTTTGCCAAGAGAAATCACTGTCATAGCAAACACCCTCTTCCAACAACACAAGAGAAGACTACATATAGACATCACCAGATGGACATCACCAGAAATTACATTGATTATATTCTTTGCAGCCAAAGATGGAGAAGCTCTATATAGACCAGAGGCAGACTGTGGCTCAGATCATGAACTCCTCATTGCAAAATTCAGATTTAAATTGAAGAAAGCAAGGAAAACCACTAGACCATTCAGTATGATTTAAATCAAATTGTTTACAGTTACACAGTGGAAGTGAAAAATAGATTCAAGGGGTTAGATCTGGTAGATAGAGTGCCTGAAAAACAATGAACAGAGGTTCATGATATTGTACAGGAGGCAGTGATCAAGATCATCCCCAAGAAAAATGCAAAAAGGCAAAATGGTTGTCTGAAGAGGCCTTACAAATAGCTGTGAAAAGAAGAGAAGCTAAAGGCAAAGGAGAAAAGGAAAGATATACCCATGGTAAATGCACAGTTCCAAAGAACAGCAAGGAGAGATAAGAAAGGCTTTCTCAGTGATCAATGCAAATAACAGAGGGAAAGAGGAGAATGGGAAAGACTAGAGATTTCTTCAAGAAAATTAGAGATATGAAGGGAACATTTCATGCAAAGATGGGCACAAGAAAGGACAGAAATGGTATAGATCTAACAGAAGATATTAAGAAGAGGTGGCAAGAATACACAGAAGAACTATACAAAAAAGATCTTAATTACCTATAACCACGATGGTGTGATCAACCACATAGAGCTATACATCCTGGAATGTGAAGTCAAGTGGGCCTTAGGAAGCATCACTATGAACAAAGCTAGTGGAGGTGATGGAATTCCAGTTGAGCTATTTCAAATCCTAAAAGAAGATGCTGTGAAAGTGCTGCTTTCAGTATGCCAGCAAATTTGGAAAACTCAGCAATGGCCACAGGACTGGAAGACTTCATTTTTCATTCCAATCCCAAAGAAGGGCAATGCCAAAGAATGTCCAAACTACCACAGAGTTGCATTCATCTCACATGCTAGCAAAGTAATGCTCAAAATTCTCCATGTGAGGCTTCAATAGTATGTGAACCAAGAACTTCGATGTATTCAAGCTGGATTTAGAAAGGGCAGAGGAACCAAAGATCACATTTCCATCATTCATTGGATCATTAAAAAAGCAGGAGAGTTCCAGAAAAATATCTACTTCTGCTTTATTGATTATGCCAAAGCCTTTGACTGAGTGGATCACAACAAATTGTGGAAAACTCTTAAGGAGATGGGAATATCAGACCATCTTATCTGCCTCCTGAGAAATCTGTATGCAGGTCAAGAAGTAACAGTTAGAACCAGACATGGAACATTGGACTGGTTCCAAATTGGGAATGGAGTACATCAAGGCTGTATATTGTCACCCTGCATATTTAACTTATATGCAGAGTACATCGTGAGAAACGCTGGGCTGGATGAAGCACAAGCTGGAAACAAGATTGTCGGGAGAAATATCAATAACCCCAGATATTCAGATGACACCACCCTATGGCAAAAAGCTAAGAGGAACTAAAGAGGCTTTTGATGAAAGTGAAAGAGGAGAGTGAAAAAGATGGCTTAAAACTCAACATTCAGAAAACAAAGATCACAGCACTGGTCCCATTACTTCATGCAAATAAATATGGAGAAAATGGAAACAGTGAGAGACTTTATTTTCTTGGGCTCCAAAATTACTGCAGATGGTGACTGCAGCCATGAAATTAAAAGACGCTTACTTCTTGGAGGAAAGTTATGACCAACCTAGACAGCATATTAAAAAGCAGAGACATTAATTTGCCAACAAAGGTCCGCCTGGTCAAGGCTATGGTTTTTCCAGTGGTCATTTATGGATGTGAGAGTTGGACTATAAAGAAAGCTGAGCACCAAAGAGTTGATGATTTTGAATTGTGGTGTTGGAGAAGACTCCTGAGAGTCCCTTGGACTGCAAGGAGATCCACCCAGTCCATCCCAAAGGAAATCAGTCCTGAATATTCATTGGAAGAACTGATGCTGAAGCTCCAATACTTTGGTCACCTGATGAAAAGTACTGACTCATTGGAAAAGATCCTGATACTGGCAAAGATTAAAGGTAGGAGGAGAAGGGAACGACAGAGGATGAGATGGTTGGATTATATCACCAACTCAATGGACATGAGTTTGTCCATCCGGGAGTTGGTGATGGACAGGGAAGACTGATGTGCTGCAGTCCATGGGGTTGTAAAGAGTCGAACGTGACTGAACAACTGAACTGAACTGAGGGGCCACAACTTACTGGAGTCAGTCTGATGTTGTACACATAACAAAATACTGAGAGCTTGCTGAGAGAATGAGGATATCATGAAAGTGAGTCAAATTTGTTATTCAATCACTGTTCTTCACATTGGCAAACTTTACAGATTAAATTTTAATTTTTTCTTAATAATTAATTTCCACAGTTATCAACTAATAAATGGTCATATGTTGAGTCCAATCCTCATATCTTGCTGGACATTAAATTTGAAAATTCTTTCAATAAACTCTTTCAATACTTGACACACTCTGCTGAAAAACTTAACACATTCACTAAAATATGTGTATTCTGGTGGCTTTCAGCTAAATGCACACTAAGATGATTTTCCCACTCCAGGCATCAGATATTAAACATTGTCTTTAGATTGTATCCCACTCTATTTAGTTATTTATGTATCTGGAAAGGAACACTTAATCTTTGGACTTTATAAATGTACTAAATATTTAGTGAGAAAGAAAAGTCCACATTTTGGAATGAGAGATATATAAGCTTATACAAGTAAATTCAAAAATCTGCAATGACTGCTTTATATTAATTACCACTCACTCTTAAAATCATAATTGTTAGAGTGTTTAAACAACTGCGTCCAAGAAGAAATGTTTCAGTTGGTCCTCTGTCCTCACTGAAGAACTATATTCTTGACCTTTTGCTATTGTGTGACCCATGCTATTTCACTTTCACAAGAATGTTTCTTTGTAGCTGAGTCCCTAACTACTTGTTCAATTTCCCATTATCAAAAAAAATAAGTACCAAAGCAAGACACAACTAAGATAAGCATTAACATTCACCATAAGTCCAGTCTCTAAACCTGAAGTTGAACTGAAGCAAAGTGTCCAGCTAGCTACCTCAGCAGTTCTCTGCTGTGCCACAAGAACATTGTTATAGTCCAGGATATTTCTTGTCCACAAAAGCTTTGTCACCTCTCCTGACTCCTCCTCTCTCCATCCTTTCTATAGTAAAAAATGAAATAATATTTTCTAATTATCTTTTTTAAAAAATCTACTTTTCAGCCATTCATCAATCCCATTTTTATCCACCCTATCGATGTGGAAACCTCTTACTTTGCTTGATATATGACTCTCCTTCCAAAGATTACTCTGCAAAACCCTTGTTTGTTTTTCTCATACAAAATGTTATCTTTTTAATCAAAGTATTAAATTTTCACACATCTAATATCAGAGATCTAAGAAACTTATTATGAAAAATAGAATTGTGGTTTCCTCCCTTACATGCCATGACAATTTCCCAGAGGTAGTAAATTGCATGTAACCTTTTGTTCTTTCATTTTTATCCACATTTCTTGATTTTTTTAGTCTTAAATACTATTTACCTCATTTCTTAATTTAAAAAAATGTATATTATCTATTAAATTCCACTGATGGGTATTTTTGAGGTATCTCTCTTATACTCAGATACCTAGCATACCCCTTATCCTCTCAATATAGCTATAATAAAATTTGGGATATACTGTTTACTCTTTCTATTAGTATTACTCTTTAATTGACGACTATTACCCACAGTTGAGCTATGTGACATAGTAAGATTATATTTCCCTCTGATACATTTTTTTTTGTTTTTTCTCAAATTCATAATATGTTATTTTTAGTGGGTGAGGATTTCTCTATACTTTTCCTTAATTCATTTCTAAACTTTCCTTCAGAAATAAACATCTCCTTTAAAAGAGTCAAATATATCAAAATTTCAATTTGTTTCTTTTTTTTTTCTTTGAGAAAATGTTGCTGGAATCTTCTACCTTCTTGCTACAATGTGAATCGTTTCCTGTTGCAGGACTTTCATTCTGGTGCTTTCATTTGTGCTGATCTCTCTTTCTCAGATTAACAGTTCTCTGCAAATATTTCACATTCTTTTATTCTCAGCCACTATTTAGGAATAAGGCATAAATAACCCCATGCATTGGGATGCATTAACTGGTGATCATTATCCTGTAATGATTAAGCATGGACTCATCAACCTAGCTGGGAATAGGTAGATCATTCCTTCTGAGATTCTAGGTCTTCTTTCCTCAGAGAAAAATTGTTAAGTCTCAAATGACTCCCCCAATTCTGGAAGCAAGTTCAAGAAGGAGGTCAGGAGTTCCCTGTTAGGTGTTTAGATTTTCACTTAATCCCATTCTTGTTCAGAGTCCTCTGTTTCAACACCTCCAGAGGCGGAATTCACAGAATACTCACAAGTGACTCCTGGCTTTGCCAGATGAATAAGAGAATCTTTGATAATTCTTATGGAACGGACTTTAAACAATTTTCTGATCTATAGCTGCAGCAGCACCCCTTTTATTATAACCTACTCCCCTTCCCAAACTCTTCTATGGCTAAGCTATGGCTTGGTTATCTTCATGAAAGCTTATGTGTTAGCTATCTCAGCTCTGCTAATTTGCATCCACATTTCAAGTTCAAAACTCTTGAACATATATCTTCTTTCATCTTTTAAACTCTCTTTTCTTGGTGCTTTATGTGTTATAACTTTTAAAAATCTTTAATTGTTATATTGGCAGGGTTTCCAGAGACCATGGAAACAAAAGCATGTGTTCAACCCACCTGTTTAACTGTCTCTCTGCTGCTTTTTCAATCAATTGCTCATTAGTGAAAATTTCCACCTAACTGTTGTTCTCAGTACACTGCAATGCACTTTATTTCTCTCTTATTATAAAGGCATAGAGGTTGCATCTCCTAGGAGGTGGGCAGCACCTCTGTGCAGTTTCACTATCTTTAGCAGCAATCACCTGGTCGACCATAAAGTAATCTGTGATTAGCAGTGTCTCACCTACAACCACCAAAACAGGAACATTAAGTAACGCAGAAATCATCGTTATCTGTGTACTAATTGAAAGAAATTCTTTCTCTCAGTCTATAATGACTTCAACTTGACTCTTTAAATATGTAGAACCCATAGACATTTTCCCTATGGAACGTCTGCTTTCCTAAAATATGCTCTGTAGAATCACTTTTGGAACTTATTTTCTTTCAATGTGCCCACACTTTAACTTTCTTTTTCTCTTTGAGAATCTTAGTGTTGCTGCTTTTTTTTTTTTTTTTCAGAACAAAATATTCATAGACTTATAATGAGCCACATAAATGTATTAACCTAAAACATGGCATCAGAATCCATCCTTAAAAAAGTAAGTATTGTTTAGCAAATTATATTACTGAAACTTTATATAAGGGAAGTACAAATTTCAAGCTCAGGGTTGTGAAGAATATAAAAACAAAATAAAGATAAAAGTTAAACTGTGTAAGTCAAACAGAGGAATGTCCTTTGTATTTGCGCAATTAAGATATTGGAGTTACAGAAAAAGGGAGAGTTTGGGAAAGAAGCCAAAAAGTTTGTGGCTATTTGGTATTAATTTGATAATAAAGTACTAAATTGTTATTCAGAGAAGGCACTGGCATCCCACTCCAGTACTCTTGCCTGGAAAATCCCACGGATGGAGGCGCCTGGTAGGCTGCAGTCCATGGGATCGCTAAGAGTCGGACAAGACTGAGAGACTTCACTTTCACTTTTCACTTTCATGCATTGGAGAAGGAAATGGCAACCCACTCCAGTGTTCTTGCCTGGAGAATCCCAGGGATGGGGGGAGACTGGTGGGCTGCCGCCTATGGGGTCGCACAGAGTCGGACTCTGAAGCGACTTAGCAGCAGCCGCAGCAGCAAAGTATTATTGCTCAGTAATGTCCGATCCTTTATGACCCCATGGACTGTAAACTTCCAGGCTCCTCTGCCCATGTAATTCTCCATGCAAGAATTCTGGAGTGGTCGCCATGCCCTTCCCAACCCAGGGATTAGAAGCTTCCTCTCCTTCATTGCAGACAGACTCTTCCCTGAGCCGCCAGGGAAGTTCTCATTAGATAATAACAAGGTCATAAATTTAGCACTGAATTCTTGGGAAGGGAAAGGAAAATGGGATCAGGGGAAAACATAAACAAATCTTTAATTTTATCATGAATGTTTTATTTTCTGAGAAGAATTCTGAACTAAATATGTTAAAATGGTAAGATATATTGGACTATGTAGGCATATAGCTATTCATGATGTTTCTTCCTGTACCTTTATATGTGCTTGAAATATTTCATAATTTAAGAAAAAGCAACAATAAGATACTATGATCTGAGTTGGAAAAATCATATCTGTATTGCAACTTAGAGAACAAGACCTATGGAGAGAAGTTTATGAATATCAGCCTGATCAGAACTTTCAGAGATCATGAGCCTTAGGTTAGGACTCTTCCTAACATCAATCCAAAGTTGAGCTTCTATCAAAGAGGTAAGTTAAGGAGAGAAAGAAACCAGGAAGATAGAAAAGAAGTCTATTGGCATTACCTCCTTAGACTTCGCTCGTGGCTCATACAGTAAAGAATGTCCCTGTAATGCAGGAGACCCGGGTTCAATCCCTGGGTAGTGAAGATCCCCTGGAGAAGGAAATGGCTACCCACTCCAGTATTCTTGCCCAGGGAAGGGTCACAAAGAGTCAGACACGACTGAGCAACTAGCACTAACAGGAAAAAAAAAAAAAAAAGCAGAAATATCAGTGTATCATCAGATATTACAGAATGGCCAAAAAATGCATTTTTCCCCATTATACCACACTATCCTATGTAAGCAGATCCCCAGACTCTGCTGTACTTCCCTCACCTCCTACTTGTGCCCTATTGCTTAATTTTTTCTCTACATTGCCTTCTTTATCTATTTAATTGTATGTCTTATTTCTTCCTTAAGGCTATAACTATCTACATCTATCTATAGTTATCAACTACAGAGTTGATAACATTGTCATTTAGTGTTATTTCCAAGTGCCCTGAGCTGAATTAAGGATTGAAGGAAGTTTTCATCGTTTTCATCATTCTTAAACATGGAATCTTTGTTGTACTAGTATCTCGGAGAATCCACCTTGAAAATGATGGATTAGACAGTTCCCTAAGGTGCATTCAAGGGCTAATATTAGATGATTCCATCATTTCCTTGAAATATTGGCCCTTCCCATGCTGGTGGTGGATGTTCTGTGCAGCTTATTAAACAACAGATGCTTAGGTATCCTGCTGTCATCCAGGGAGCAGGTTTATTTTGTAGCAAGTGACACTTCCAGATGGTGAACTGGATGCAGTCTAGCAAGCTGTTGATGAAATGGCTCAGAAAGTGGTGTAAGGCGTTTGTGGGCAGTCCAAAATTCATTCAAAATTAGGTATTAACACCATGTTTTACACATTCAAATGATTTGGAGCTTAATGCCAAGGTTCAACTCTATCCATTAAACTCACAAAGGTCACGCTTCATCATTAAACTCTATACGTTTCCTTCATTGGAGTGTTATTAGCTTTTGTAAAGTATTGTCAGTTCTGTCTAACAAATGAAAAATGTCCATACCTAGTACAGTAATAGTTATATGACCTTCTCTTTTAGCTCATTCACATAAAGCATTTTATCTATGCTACAAAGCAAGTTAATTTTTTATTTTTTATTTCTGTATATTTTTAATTATACAGAAAAATTAATATATATTAACTGTCTTCCAACTGATTTTTCATTTTAAAATGATCACTTCAAAAATGATACTATATCAAATGCACATTGAATTTTACATAATTTAGATGTAAGTCTTAAATGTTCACTAGAATAACAGGAGACAGGATGTATAAAAACTCCTAAATTGAAGAAAAGATTAAAGAACTGAGATCATTATGCCCATATATGAAAACACACAGAAAATTTGTTTTAGAATCTATTTGAGTTATTTTAAAATAAATACCACTGCATTTGCATAGTTCTCTACTTTCTCCCTACTTTCTCATAAGCATAGTATCTTATAGTTGACTCCCAGCAGCCACTCCCCTAAAGGATTTATATCAGGTTATATCCCTGTGTTCATTGATTATACTGTTCTCGTTTTCATAAATCCAGCAGGATTCAAATAAAAGAAAATAATTAATTTGATCTGAGAATTTGGCTTAAGAGTTTACCTTTATAAAGATCAAGATTCATGTACATATTTTCATCCACATGGAAAAATGACCTGTTTCCAGATAAATAAATCATGAAAAAATGGACTGTGGTTCTGCATAAAAGTTAAAGAAAAAAAGTCCAAAACTTGTTAGAGCATCTGTATTGGTTATATATTACTACATAACAAATCACTCCAAATATAGCAGCTTAAAGCAAAGAACACTTTGTTATCTCACAGTTGGTCGGGATTCTGGTCATAGTCTAGCTTGATCTCCTGGCTTAGAGTGTTAGCAGGGTGACATCGGTCTGCTGACAGATGCTGCACCCCCACCTTAAGGTTCATGTGGTTGTTATCCAAGCTTGGTTTCTGTCCACAGAACTGCAGCTGGCTTCCTCCAGGTTTAATGATCCAAGAAAGAGCAAGAGAGAGCACTCAATGGAAAAGCTAGATTTTTTCCACCATATAACCTTGGAAGTGACATCCCAACACTTGTCATATTCTGTTCCTCAGAAGAGAGTCCCCTGGTCCTTCCCACACTCAAGAAGAATGAATTACACAAGAGTATGGACACTGAAAGGTGATGATCATGGTGGGCAGCCTTAGAGGATGACTGTTGTTTCATCTCTAGGTCATGTCTGACTCTTTTGCAACCCCATGGACTGTAGCTCACCAGGCTTCTCTGTCTATAGAATTTTCCAGGCAAGAATACTAGAGTGGTTTGCCATTTCCTCCTCCAGGAGATCTTCTTGACCCAGTGATAAGACCAGCATCTCCTGCATTGGCAGGTAGATTCTTCACCACTGAGCCACTTGGGAAGTCCAGAGGATGACTAACATAATACATTTCATATTTTAAGTTATCAAAGTAAATATTATATTGAGTGATTTTAAGGGCTTTAATACATAAAATCAGTAAGACATATCAAGGTATTCCAGTCTTAAGAACACACAAGTAATATCCAAGAAAATTCAAAAAACAAATTTTCTTGAGGTAATTGTCCATTCCTTATATAAATAGATCTAACTATTATGCTAATAGAGAATCGGCCTCACATAAGTGGGAATTATAGGTTAATAGAGAATAATCTCACACTGGGAAGATGAGATTGTTTCATCTGTGAGATTTACCTGACACCAAAGGGAAATATTTATGCTTATAGACTTTATATAGGAGCATATATCTTTATGGTAAGTCAGAAATATCCCATTTGATAAAGTATTTTTGTAATTATTCACTACTTTTAAATGTTCTGAAGCAAAACAAATAAAACAAGCTTCAGTATTATAAAACTTTAGGAAGTTAAAGACTTTTTGAACATGTACATTATGATATTTTACTATCAAATATATTTTCCTTAACAATTTAAAGATTCATATCAGCATTAAGTCATTACACTTCATCATTTCATTTACAGTAGAAGAAACCAGTTATATTCCTCTGAACAAGAAACAAAGATGAGATGCTAGCAATGAAACAATGAAACAGTGATAGATCTTAGTCTTCCCCTGATTCATAAAATATCAACAAAGAGCTGACAACCAGAAAGTTGCCTGTTTTTCATTCCTTTTCATCATATTTTCCTTATTGGTTTTAAGACTTCATCCTAAACTGTGTAACATTTTACACCATTCAAAGGGACTTGCATGTGAAGCTACTCACATGCAAGAGAAACTTCAGGTAATTTATTAATTATTATATTTTCAGTTAATAAAGCCTATCCTATGAAAGAACTAAAAACTCATTCATAATAAATGTGTAGAAAATACTAGTTGCTTTACAGTCATTTTCCAAAATCAATACAGCTTACCACACTACAGATTGACACTCACCCTTTTCAAATAATTCTAATTACTATCTCATATCTAAACATTGAAAAAGTAACTGATTTCAGATCAATATTTCATCATAGATATGTTTAATGATAACTATCTATATCACACAGCTTTTGTTTGTTAAGCTGACACAGAAAATTAGCTCTGCTTTTTCTTGTTTATGATTTGCACTTCCACATGAACCAGATGGCAGTAAGAATCAGATAAAAGAATAATAAACTTAAGCTAGAGAAATTGAGATTATTTGAAACAACATATTATCTCAAAGATATAAAAACCCTGATGGTTAAATCCTTTTCCTTTTGCATGAGTTGTCTAATGCATTTATTTCCATCTACCTTTATTGGAAAAATCTCTCCATTAAATTAAACCATAGAAATGCAGGGCAGATGAGTCTTCGTTCAGGGAACTAATAAACCCACTAAGTCATGAACAGAACATCAGATGAGCTGTAGTTTTTCACCTTTCTTACACACCTGGGAGGCATTAAACAATTTTTCCTCTGAATGGAACTTTTTTTCTTGTCCAGAGGAAATACTTTTCTTACACAGGCTCTAAATAATGAGCCACTTTAAGGTAACTCTATGTAGAGGGACTTGTGTAGCAGAAGTATATCACAGGATGTGAGCTGTTAGAAATCCAAGCTTACTACTTTAATGTACCAAATGATGCCACAACTTAAAAACTCCTAAAGGTCTATCTGTTAGGCATGCAATGAGGTAAGTAACAAATAAAGATGTTCTAATACAGCCTTGCTGTCTCCATGTCAAGGTCTATATGAAACAGAAATCTGCCTTTCATAAAAAATTCTTGTGAGATACTTGCATAAACATGGTCCTTGGGAAGGTTAGAAATATGTCCTTATTGCATAAGAGGTTAGTTAATAGCACATTTAAATGTAGTTAATAAGAATGCTACTCTGACAGTGGATAAAAAGAACATAAAAGCTTGAACTGGTGAATAAGAAGAAGAAGAGACAAAAATTTGATAGCATTAGTTACTTCACTTTAAATAATAACCTGATGGATATATTCAAATATGCATAATATAGCCTATAAATCAAATATTAATACAATAAAGTGGGAAAGCATGTCAAATAATATTAAGATTTGTTATCATTTTCAAATTGTTTAAATATACATTTTCATAAGTCAGCTATCTATTCCAATTAAGAAATCACTCATAATTCTGAGATTCTGAGGAAATATGTGTGCATTAAAAAAGCAATAAACATTTTTTAGGTAAGAGCTAAGAAATTAGAATTGCTAAAGTGTATCTGATAATGAAATCTGATTTCTGTGATGCTATTTGAACTAATAGCTTCACATGATTATGTGAAGTAATTCTAATATTTTTCAATAAATAAAGCTAGTTGAAATAACTAAAGGGGTGAAAAAAGTTATGCATGAATATTTTATTAGCTATTGTCAATTTTTTGCATGAATTATAAGTTAAATTCTAATAGGGATGAAGAAATTAGGCCAAGAGAAAATCAAACACATTCAACTTCAGTCCAACCTCAGATAACATTTCTTATACAATTGACTGCTATTACTATCTTAAATAATGTTCATGTAAAATATAGCACCTATAAGAAAATAATATTGACGAATGCCATCCTGAACTGAGAGAAAAAGTGTTGAATTTAGTCAACATACATTTGACAGAATAAAGATCTGCATTTTTCCAAAAGTAACTAGCTTATATTTTTAAAACCAAATTTCAAAATTTTCTGTAAATTAAAATAGACTAAAAATTTTTTAAAATTGAAGTTTGAAACAAACTGAATTCAACGGTCCTTAGCAGTTTAGTGCAAAGCAAGTAAAAATGAAAACTTTTGTTTTTCATGTTTTAAGATACATGGTTAAGTAATATAACTTTTTGAAATGATAACTACAAATTCATAAAGCAAAATTTAACTATATTAATAGTTGTCTCAGTCTTACATAATAATTCATTTGCCTCCTGAATGATGAATTATAAAACATAGTCTAAATCTTGATCAATATAACATATAGGTACAACATACATGGGAAAAAATGGCACTGAAATGGGGAAGAAATAACTATCTGAGTAGCAGAGAAGTAGACTATTATGGGAGTTTAATCACCGGCTGCTAAAGAGTGAGTAATATATTTACTAAGTCATCAATTACACTTAAAAGAACACCCGGAGTATGTTTTACTGCATATATCACTTGTCAGTGTGCTTCAGACAAGAGATAAACTGTTGTTGGCTTTATTAAGTTAAGCCAGAACAAAACATACTCCTAACTAACTGCTATCGGAGTTTAATTCTTCTAATTCCATGAAGATACTTTGAATTTCTTAACATTCACTGTCTCAAGTAAGAGGAGCTGTTTTTCATTCAAAAAAAAAAAAGAAAGAAAGAAAAAAAATGAGATAGCTCCATGGCCATTTGTTGTGTGTCTGTGCTCAGTCATGTCCAACTCTTTGCAACCACATGGATTGTAGCCCCCCAGGCTCCTCTGTCCATGGAGTTTTCCAGGCAAAAATATTGGATTGGTTACTGTTTCCTTTTCTAGGAGATCTTCCCTGACCAGGGATTGAACTCATGTCTTTTGTGCCTCCTGCATTGACAGGAGGACTTTTTAACCACTGCACTACCTAGTTATATCCTTAAAGCTTAAGGACTCACAGATGTAACCAATAAGGAGGAACTATCAATTTGCATTTGTGGAAATTCCAAAATCATTCAGAACAGAATCTGGCAGTCATAGGCAAGTCTCTTTGAATTTCAAAATTTCTACACAATCAATATTTGTTTCTCCTCTGATAATGTTTGTATATGTTAACTATGTCTAATGCATTTCATTTAATATTATGTCACAACATTTTCAAAAGTTTTGACACAGTGAGAGAAAGCAACTCTCTAAAACTCTCATTCTCTGAGAAGAAGCAATTTGGAGGGCAGCAAAGGAGACACAGATGTAAAGAATAGACTTATGGTCACGGTGGCAGAGGGAGAGGGTGAGAGAACCTGATATTGAAGCAATCTGTAGTTTTTTTATCCTAATAAAAATCATGACAAAGCATGTTCAATATCACCTCTTAATATCTGAAAACAAAAGATGAATAATAGACTTTGGGCAAAACATTAAATTGTGGATTCATATTAGTTTCAGTATAGGCTTAGATATAAAAATTTAAATTGCAAAATTCAAAATACAGTGCTTTAAATGAATAAAGTCTATTTTTTCGGTCTCATGACTATTTAGACATGATTCTGCTCCAGCAAATAAGTAAGGTCCTAGGTACATTTCACAATTTTGCCTTGTCATGGCCAAGGTATCATCCTCATCTGCATTGTTGAATGTAAATCACTGCTCTTCCATGCTGAAACCTGAGGGGAAAGAAAAGGTAATTCAAATAAGTGTAATTTAACAAGTGAGTCAGATGTTCATTCATTTTCATATTCCACTGAAGAAAAAAGTCATAACAAACTGCGAATGAGTTTGGAAATGTCTCGGCTGTAGTATGCCTAGCAAAAATCTATTGCAATAGCAAAATGGATTTCTAACCACAGCAAACAATCAGCCCAGATAAATGCATCCTTCCATATTCCCATAAGTAGAGTCATCCACAATATATTGTGTCTTGTTTCAGTTTATCACTTGATGAAGCACAGTCTCTTCAATAAAGCCCAAATATGACTCTTCACACACTGATAACATATAAACTAACAGGTAATTTATATGACCACTTCTCACCCAAAATGCAACAGAACAATTACCATAACCAAACAATTACCTGACTTTGGTAGGACTGGCATTTGGTTTGTTTTTCTTGGTAATAAAATTTTCTCAAAATATATGTTTTTAATTTTATTTTATTCTAGTCAGCTTTTAGTTAAAATAACTATGCCCAAAGATTCCTCTAGACATATACCTCAAACCTGCCAATTCTTCTATTCACTGTTCTAGATTAGGCCAATCCACTCTTCAGTGATGTAAATAAATGCTTCTAAATTGAAAATAACCTGGAACAATACAGTTGGATAATAAGACAGCATCTTAAATTGGAGCTTCGTTGTGGACTGGCACCTGATTCTGCCTAAAAAAGTTTAATATGGAGATAGATTACAAGTAACAATTTCATCTGCTATTTAGGATATATAAATGGTTCTAGGGTCCAGATTATCGATTTTTCAATCAATGTGATTGCTGTTTGCAGGCAGACTATCTCTTTAAGAAGTGCTGCACTTACGTCTGTATAGGATTGCAAAAATTGTCATTTCTTGCCTGATCTCGGCTCTATTTGCTAGTAATTTTGCTAAAACAACAAAGAGCAGTCAAACACATCCTTAATTTAAATTTTTCTAAGAAATTTCAATAAAGCTACAGACTTGGTAAGCGTATAGTCTGCTACTGAAATGATCACAAGTGATAGCTTTACAAGTATTCTGCCGTGTCCTCACGTGAGTTATTATCTTTCCAGCCAGAACACTCACACCATCCTCTTCTTCTTCTTCTACTAATACCACTGCCCCATGACTTGGATTTTTGTTTAATAGCACCTCAGTTCCAAGAATAATTTTCTGTCCTAATGAAGGACTAAGTTGATTACAAGTGGTACACAGAATACATTAGTTTAAACAGGAGTTATTTCTCTCACATATGCAGTTTGGGAATGGTTCAGACTGAAAGGCATCATGCCTTTGTGAAGTCCTCTCTCTGAAGCAACCCGGGTTCTTTTCCTTGTGTTGTCCTTTCTTCTCCTGCAGTATTGATTCCGTCAGCACAACCAAAAGATGTCATTTTTGGAATTCACAGGTGGTCCAGTGGTTCAGACTCTGCATTCTCACTATAAGAGTCTCTGTTCAATCCCTAGTCAGGGAATTAAAATTCCACAAGCCATGTGGTGCATTATACATACATACATATATATATATATATATATACACACACACACACATATATGTGTGTGTGTGTGTGTGTGTCTGTGTGTAAATTTTAAACCATGTCTCAGCCTATAGAAAGAGGAAGATTGAATTGAGGACAAGCAAATTCCTTTCATGCAAGACACTAAAATATTACAGAGATTATGTCCACTATTCATATTCCATTAGAGAGAATGCAGTTACCCAGCCATGTGTAACTTCAGAGAACCCTCCAGACAGATTCTTCGGTGAGGGACTTGTTGAGTTGGCTTCTTGGAGGTTCGTCAGCAGATGTATTTCAGCTGTCAAACATTTTCGGCTTTGCCAAGTTGCAAAGAGTCATTCTGCCTAAGGACAAGCCCCATCCAGGGCAACCTATACGCAAGGACAAATCCGTGTGAGGATGCGGAGTCTGGCTCCCTTACCAAAACTGAGGGCAATGCCAAAAACCTAGTCAATTTACAAAGCCCCCGTGGGGGTCCAAATTAGGCTGTGGCATGATCTTTCTCTTAATACTCATTTCTTTTTCTGCTTCCTCATTGAAGCTTTCTCTTTTACTCATTGAAATACTTTTTCAGTGAGTATTGATCCCAAAGAACTTCCTGAACAAACATCCTGAAGACTAATATTCATCCCAGTCAGCTTCCTGAGGAGTCAAAGAATTAACAGTGATAAAGTATTTTGTTTAACTAACACATATATAAATGTATTTTATATAATTAGCTATTTCAAGGCAAATATAATAGATGTCCCTGAATACACCATCCTCCTTATTCAAGACTGCCATCAATGTAGACATTTTCTTAAGTAAGTTATCCTCTATCCTTTCTTTGTGATAATATCAAATGTGTAATGCAGATGAGAAAGGTATATGGCTTAATAACTTCAGTGTACATTCCCATGCTTCCTTGACAACATGTAGATTATATATGTATCCAAATCTACTTATCTGATAGGTGTTTCATCACTTCACTACAGACTCATGTCTATTTAAATGGCTACGTTAATACTCTAACTTCTCTCTGCTTCTATTTGTAAGTACTAGCTTTTGTTTAAATGAGTCATGCCAAAGCCAATACATCATGTATCACTAGAGACTAGTGATAAGGAAGGCTTTGGTCAGTCTAATAAACAATGCTTCTAAAAGAAAGAAATGCAGTCAGAGAAAGGAACATAAGGTCCATGAGGGTTTCACAAGCACAAGAGAATTCAGCTTGCTGATCCCCCTTCTTAAGGACCAGTGAGGAGGGGAGAACCATAGGGAATCTGCCAGTGGGCACAGGAGCATCTTTCCCTATGAAAGAGAGGAAAAATGTTTCCAGAGCAAGGACGTAAAGGTGATCAATTCCTGCCAGTTGAAAGATAAGACTTCGCTCTGAATAGCTATGCCATTTCTATCCTGCCATTACTCTTTTTTGAGTCAAATGAAGGCCAAAATTTTAATGCATTCTACTTTACATAAATTACCACAGTGTGTTTTGCTGTTTTGACCTTTTCAGCATTTCTTCTATAATTTGATTGGGCAGCTATTATACTTGCTTTCTGTTTACAACATTTAATCTGAAAGGAAGAGAGATACTGAGCCAAACAAGCAAAATACTAAAATAACACAGAGACTTAATTAGAGGTATAATGTGCTGCAAGTCAGGGGACGAAAATGCCAGTAAGTCTGGAACTGTCTTGTGAATTTCTTGATTGACAGAGGCAGCAAGGAAAGAGAAAATCATAAGTAAAGTGAGGACAACTCAAACCATTATTGGCATTATTTAAAGGTCATTTGCATTAAAATTTTCTCTAATGTATTTGATGTAATAATAAAAAATGTTTTAAAATATATTTCATACTTAACTGTGAAATGTATCAAATTTACATTAAAATAGCCTTAGATAAATAACATTTGGCAGAAAAAAATGTACAGTCCATCAGGGAACATTTCTTGAATGTTTAGAATGTATCACACATTGTATTAGGAACTGAGTACAAGTAAAATACATATTTCAAAAATTTATAATCTTCAGCTGATGTTTCAGACAATGAATGAATGCTGACATCAGTCAGTCAGTCAGTTCAGTCACTCAGTCGTGTCCGACTCTTTGCGACCCCATGAATCTCAGCACGCCAGGCCTCCCTGTCCATCACCAATTCCCGGAGTTTACTCAAACACATGTCCATCGAGTCGGTGATGCCATCCAGCCATCCCATCCTCTGTCATCCCCTTCTCCTCCTGCCCCCAATCCCTCCCAGCTTCAGGGTCTTTTCTAATGAGTCAACTCTTCATAGATCCATACAATTGAGTGGTTTCCCCTGCCAAGAGCATTTAGCAACCTAATGAAGAACTAGTGGTGATGGATGGTTAGATTGATTAAAGGTTGATCTTTGCTAGTTCAGGTAACAGAAAGAGTGAGGGACAAGGAAGTTGAGGTTGTTGGTAAGATGGTGGATTTACTGAGTTCTAAGAGTATGATTTGGGATATAATATGTGAAGAAGGGAAATAAAGACACAGTGGACAGTGAAGACCATAATGTTAGGAAGAATGAAGCAGAGATTAGTTTGGAAATACATGTAACATAAATGTCAAGAAACTAGCACTTAATATTTCTGATATTGAACAAGAAAGAGGCTAAAATGAAACTTTCAGGGCTGATAACAAACTTGAAATAACGACTGAAAGTGAAAATCACTCAGTCTTGTACAACTCTTTGAGACAACACAGACTGCAGCACTCCAGTCCTCCCTGTCCATCACCAACTCCTGTAGTTTACTCAAACTCACATCCATTGAGTCGATGATGCCTCCCAACCATCTCATCTTCTGTTGTCCCCTTTTCCTCCTGCCTTCAATCTTTCCCAACATCAGAGTCTTTTCAAATGGGTCAGTTCATCACATCAGGTGACCAAAGTATTGGAGTTTCAGCTTCAGCATCAGTCCTTCCAATGAATGCTCAGGACTGATTTCCTTTAGGATGGACTGGTTGGATGTCCTTGCAGGCCAAGGGACTCTCAAGAGTCTTCTTCAACACCACAGTTCAAAAGTATCAATTCTTCAGCGCTCAGCTTTCTTTATAGTCCAACTCTCACATCCATACATGAGTACTGAAAAAACCATAGCTTTGACTAGGTTTAGAATCAAACCCCAGAGACCCTCAGAGGGCTCAATCATACCTTGTGCACACCAGGACCCAGAGACCCCACAGAGACTGAGCCAGAACTGTGTCTGAGTGTCTCCTGAGGAGGATGGTCAGCAGTGGACTGCCGCAGGGTCAGGGGCTCTGGGTGCAGTAGACCTGGGCATGGCATAAGCCCTCATGGAGGAGGTCACCATTATCCCCACCATGGAGCCACCAGAACTTACACAGGACTGGGGAACAGACTCTTGGAGAGCACAAACAACTGAGCCACAGGGAAGCCCAATAACTGAAAACTACTCAAATTTGACAAAAGACCTAGACATACAATTTCAAGAAGCTGAGTTCACACACACACACACACACACACACACACACCCCAAGACACATCATGAGCAAACTCTGAAAATAAAGGATGGGGAAAAAACTTTTGAAAACAGTGAGAATGAAATGACATTTTACCTATGGAAGAAAACCAATTAGAATGACAGCAGATTTTTCATCAGAAATCATATAGGTGGGGAGGTGGGACTACATTTTTATCTGCAAAATAAAAAGGAAAAGCTAAACAATCCCCAAATTCCCCCCAATTCTAAAGGTGTACTATTTTCAAAGATTTCTCAACCAACAAATGAATATTAACACTTAATAGTTCGGGGCAATTATTGTATATGTCCCTTCTGTGAGGCCATGTGACAAAGTTTAGAGACACAGTTTATGGTTTGAACTATATTTTTCCATATGTTGAAGTCCCAGCTCCCAGTACTTCAGAATGTAACCTTATTTGGAAATAGGTTACCTTGCAGATATAATTAGTTAGGATAATTTAACACTGGACTAAGGTGAGACAGTGATCCAATGTGTCTGGTAAACTTTAAAGGGGACAGTATTGTGTAGTCAGAGACCCACAGGGAGAATGCAAATAATGAGTGAGGCAGAGATTGAAATTATGTAATTGCATAGCAAAGACCACCAGAGATTGTCAGAAAACCACCAAAAGCTAGAAAAAGCCAAGGACTAATTACATTACAGATTTCGGGATCATGGCCCTACTGACACTGATTTTGAATTTCTAGCCCTTAGAACTCATAAAATTGAAACCTAGTTTCTGTAATTTTGCTATGACACCCTAGGAAACTGGAATACAGATTTTTATACAAGTCTGTTTTCAGTATATCTGATCATATTTTCTCATCATATAGCCATGCAGTAATTTCATTCCTTATTTATAACACAGGTGCTAATATCTCACTTGTGAGAAGTTTGGTAAACTATATATTTTTTAGTCCTACCCTAAAGTTTTGAGTTAGGATTTCTGGGATTTTTTTTTTTTTTTAAATAAACCTATATTTTTAACCTGTTCCTAGGGTTACCATTATCTACTTTAGCCAGTCTAAACACCCTATAGAAAGTTTTTAGGGTGCCACTTATTTAAACAAGAACAGTTTCATTGTTAATTTAAACAATATTTTACATTGGTAATGTGGAATTCTTACTTTCAAATTATTGCTTTGAAATAGCACTCTCAAAAACCGTAACTGGTTTTGTGCCTATTTTAATTATCTTCTCCTCTGAGAAGTAGTTTATATACATATTTTAATTAGGGTTTTGAAACAAAATTCTGAAGTTTGCATATCAAATGATATTATAAAAAAAAGTGTTTCAAGTTCTCTGACAGGCTTTCAAGAGATACACAGTAACTTAAATCTTTTAAAAGGCTATGAAATATTTTTTGTCATATGCATTTCGCAAATCTGAATTTTAAGCTTTATTGATATTTTCTCAGAAATACTGTTACTGTCAAAATTATATTCCTAAAGGTTTTTAATAGGCTTCACATACTTCTTCATCTTCTTCTCTTTTATTCTGTAACTTATTTAATATGCTTCCCTGATAGCTCAGTTGGTAAAGAATCCACCTGCAAAGCAGGAAACCCTGGTTCAATTCTTGTGTTGGGAAGATCCCCTGGAGAAGGGATAAACAACCCACTCCAGTATTCTTGGGCTTCCCTTATGACTTCCCTTATGACTCAGCTGGTAAAGAATCTGTGCAATGCGGAAGACCTGGGTTCAATCCCCCAGGTTGGGAAGATCCCCTGGAGAAGGGAGCAGTTGCCCATTTCAATTCTGGCCTGGAGAATTCCAGGGACTGTATAGTCCATGCGGTCACAAAGAGTTGGACATGACTGAGGGATTTTCACTTCCATTTTCACTTTCATCAGGTTGGTATTAATTCCACCTGAAGTGAAGGGGAACAGACCACAGTGCATGTTATAAATTATTCAATATATTTTAAAATTTGTTTTATTGTTGAATTGTGAAAAGCATCCATACATATATATACATATAAGTGCATGCATATATATGTATTTTGAATCCATATTGGAGCTGGAGAAAATAAAACTAAGCGTGACAATTCTGGAAAATGAGTATATTGAACTAGAAATTCATTCCCTCAAGTATTCAGCATGTTATCATTTATAAAAAACTGTAATTTTTAAAGCAATTTTCTGTTTGGTAAACCAACAACATTTTTTTTCCCTAGAAAAAGTATTCAGTATTGATTTCACTGTAAATTTAATAAGTTTTTCACTATTCAGTTACCTAAACTATGGGGTATAAAGTTTTATTTCTCTAGGAAACCACAAACAATCATATTTAACACACATGATTTCAGAATTAACTATAAATATCAATATTATCCTTGGAGATAACACAGATTGGAGGATGAGTAAATTCCTTTGTTAATAGAAATAAATATGATAAAAATTTTATCATTTTACATTTCATTAGACCACTGAAATGTAAAAATCAATTCAGTTCTTGGCATATACTTAGTGTATATTGTTAGGGAGAAGTGCTTAATAACAATTTACATCAGTCAGTCAGTTCAGTCACTCAGTCGGGTTCGACTCTTTGTGACCCCATGAACCGCAGTACGCCAGGCCTCCCTGACCATCACCAACTCCTGGAGTTTACCCAAATTCATGTCCATTGAGTAGGTGATGCCTTCTAACCATCTCATGCTGTGTTGTCCCCTTCTCCTCCTGCCTTCAATGTTTCCCAGCATCAGGGTCTTTTCAAATGAGTCAGCTCTTAACATCAGGTGGCCAAAACACTGGAGTTTCAGCTTCAACATCAGTCCTTCCAGTGAACACCCAGGATTGATTACCTTTAGGATGGACTGGTTGGATCTCCTTGCAGTCCAAGGGACTCTCAAGAGTCTTCTCCAACACCACAGTTCAAAAGCATCAATTCTTCTGCACTCAGCTTTCTTTATAGTCCAACTCTCATATCCGTACATGACTACTGGAAAAACTATAGCCTTGACTAGACAGACCTTGGTTGACAAAGTAATGTCTCTGCTTTTTAATATGCTGTCTAGGTTGATCATAGCTTTTCTTCCAAGGAGCAAGCGTCTTTTAATTTCATGGCTGCAATCGCCATCTGCAGTGATTTTGGACCCCAGAAAAATAAAGTCAGCCACTGTTTCCACTGTTTTCCCATCTATTTGCCATGAAGTGATGGGACCAGATGCCATAATTTTAGTTTTCCTAATGTTGAGCTTTAAGCCAACTTTTTCACTCTCCTCTTTCACTTTCATCAAGAGGCTCTTTAGTTCTTCACTTTCTGCCATAAGGGTGGTCTCATTATTGATATTTCTCCCAGCAATCTTGATTCCAGCTTGTGCTTCATCCAGCCCAGTTTTTCTCATGATGTACTCTGCATATAAGTTAAATAAGCAGGGTGACAATATACAGACTTGACGTACTCCTTTTCCTACTTGGAACCAGTCTTTTGTTCCATGTCCAGTTTTATCTCTTGCTTCCTGACCTGCATACACGCTTCTCAAGAGGCAGGTCAGGTATTGCCATCTAGTATTGCCATCTAGTATTGCCATCTCTTTCAGAATTTACATCAATCTTCATTATTCCAAGATTCTGTATTTGTGATTTCATCTACTTGCTAACTCCCAAATCTTTCATTTCAGTGCTTTCATGGTCATTTGCAAACATGCTCAGAACAGCAAAAAATTTGACTCACCCAACACCTGCATTCCCAGAGGAGATGATACAAGTTGCAGCTTTGCCTTCAACCAGAGGCAGATGGACCAGAGGATGGAGACATGGGGTGGAGGAATAAGGGCAAGAAGCTCCCATTCTGGAATAATGACTGAATCCTAACTTTGGCAGAGGTTAGTGGGGTAGCCTCAGGCAAGTCACTTAACAATTCTGAACCTCATTTTCTCTTTGTAAAATAAAGAAAGGAGAATCTACCACGGTGAGTTGTTTTAAGGATTTAAGACTATAATCTGTTACTTATGTATGTCTATATGTACATATTTCTCCTGAGGCAATGGCTTAGTACTTGCAAATTCAGTTTTTGACAACTTTATAGAATATAACTGCTGTGCATAATGAGAATTGACTGCATATTGTCTCTCACTGCAAAACTTTATTAAGGGAGAAAAAATTATGTATGTACTAGTTTGTGATCAAATACATAAATTGTAAAGGTGTGTTATTCTAAGCAAGTATCTTTCAATTTAAAATGAAAGTCTGAATACCTGAGTTTTTAATTGCTCCCCTAAACTACTAAGCTAATATTTAAGAAATAAAAATTGGGTACACAGAGGGAAAAAGAGAGGGAGAGAAAAGAAAACATATGTGAGCAAAATGTTGGGAGGCTGAATGTATTTAACAAAAAGTGATGATTTAGAGAAGAGAAAAATAAAATTATCAGAACAATAAAGACAAGTTAACTCATCCTTTTTCCTTTCAGTAACAGTCCCTTCTCTTTCAGCTGGACACATCACTGCCAGATCTGATTCATTTCCTAGCACCTCTTGCATCTGTATATGTTCTATGAGGTATACTGAAAGAAAGTAACTTCTGTGACTCCCAGATCATGTCTTTTGAGAGGAAAAATATTTGTTCTCCAATTATGTTTTCCCCATCCCTCTGTCTATAACTTGGATTCAGTGCTGATTGTTCAACCTTTATGTGCAGAGGAATGTAGTAAAACAGTCAATGACAGCAATAAGATAGAAGGAACCTAGGTCCCTGAGCAACCTCTACAAGAGAGCTACCAGTCATTTTGGACAACGTTTCAGTGCCCTGACCACCAATGAAAGACAGGCAAAGGGTGGACAAAAACCAATAGGATCTCCAGGTTCCTTTCTCTATCCGAACAAAAGACAAGAAGTTTATTCTTTGGAGAACTTGAGTCAGAAACATTCTGAATAAGAGAAACCCAGGCTTAACTGAGGGCAGGGATAATGCATCATACCAAAACAGCAGATATTTCCAAAGATACTTATTTTCATACCAAAACAACTAAAATTTTCAAGCTTAAAACTCTACAGACTGAGTTCCTAGTTCTACAGCAGGCTTCCCATAAAGAGATTTGAAAGACTCCTCTCTGAGGAAAATAAGCCAAAGATAAATTCTATTAAGACTGATAGATAGGTGTCTCTCAAAAACAAACAAACAAACAAACAAAACAGTAAGGTCCACAATTTTGAAAGAACCTTGTGAACATGAAACTTTTAGTTAACTTTTTTAGCATATCACTCCTAAATATAAAGTGGCAATTGAAGAAAACAAAACAAAACAACAACAAAAAAAAAGATACTGTAAACAGAAAATAACAAAATTGAAAGAGGAACTCATAAAATGTTAGAAAATCTTACAGAAAGAAAATCAATATTTAAATCTGAGATTAATAGTACCTGCATTAGTCATTTATGCAGATTAAAAGATTACCTAAAAATTGAGTGGTTTAAAACAATAAAAATATTTATGACCTCTCACAGTTTTTAAGGATCAGAAGTTTGAAAACAGTTTAGCAATGGGGTTCTGACTCAGGATTTCTCATGATGTAAACATCAAGATGTCTGAATCTTCAGTCATCTGAAAACCTGACCGGGCCTGGAGGACTCCTTCCCATGGTTGGTCAGTTGGTGCCAACTTTTGACAAGAGGCTTCAGTTACTACCCATGTGGGCTCTTTCTCAAGGGCTATTTGAAAGTTCTCATGACTAAGAGAACGTGTTCTCATGTTCTAGGAAAAGTCAACACAGAAACTACAATGACTTTTGTAGCCTAACCTCAAAAGTCAGACAGTCACTTCCTTAGTGTTCTAGAGTGTGTGGACTAAGTTGCTTCAGTCTTGTTCAATTCTTTGCAGTCCTATGGACTGTACCCTGCCAGGCTCTTCTGTCCATGGGATTCTCCAGGCAAGAATACTGGAGTGAGCTGCAATGCCCTCCCCCAGGGGATCTTCCAGACCCAGGAATTGAACCTGAGTGTCTTATGTCTCCTGCATTGGCAGGAAAGTTCTTTACCACTGGTGCCACATGGGAACCCCTCTACTGAATATTGTTGTTTTTCAATCACTCAGTCCTGTCTGACTCTTTGTGACCCCATGGACAGCAGCACATGAGGCTTCCCTGTCCTTCTCTATCTCTTGGAATTTTCTCACATCCATGTCCATTGAGTCATGATGCCATCCTGGTTGGTCATACTGATTGATAAGTATCAATTGTAGGAGGAATGTACACAAAGTGTGTATACTATGATATAAACATTATCGAAGCTTATTTTGGAGAATGTCTACATTATAATCTCTAAGAGAAAAAATAATAAATATTAAATTGAAGAAAAACAGGTAGTATACTCCAAAAGACTTTCAAAGGCTAAAAGTTAATTCTTAAAATATTAAATGTTGGTGTCAAATATTAAGAATTCAATGGAAATTAAAATATAAACTCCAGAAACCAGAATTTTTTTAAATCTGAAATCCAGATTTCAGAACTAAAAGACAAAGAATTGGAAAATTTTGTGGAAAATAGAATATAGTGATAAATTGTCTAGAAAGCTGCCTGCCAAGAATTCCCCTCATCTCTGTAATGCATGCAACCCCTCTGGTCATGTGATGAACTCTATTTCTACTCCGTTTGAATCTGAGTTAACTCTGGGGTTTGCTGTGATCAATAAAATTTATTTTTTTTCTTTTTATTTTTTTCCATTTAATTTTATTAGTTGGAGGCTAATTACTTTACAATACTGTAGTGGTTTTTGCCATACATTGACATGAATCAGCCATGGATTTACATGTATTCCCCATCCCGATCCCCCCTCCCACCTCCCTCTCTACCCGATCCCTCTGGGTCTTCCCAGTGCACCAGGCCCGAGCACTTGTCTCATGCATCCAACCTGGGCTAGCGATCTGTTTCACCCTTGATAATATACATGTTTCGATGCTGTTCTCTCGAAACATCCCACCCTCGCCTTCTCCCACAGAGTCCAAAAGTCTATTCTGTACATCTGTGTCCCTTTTTCTGTTTTGCATATAGGGTTATCACTACCATCTTTCTAAATTGAGCTAACTCTGGGATTTGCTGTGGTCAATAAAATTTAGAAACAGGAAGATCAGGATAGGAAGGGGGAGAGATAATTTTCCAACAGGTGTCACTAGTTCTCAAAAGATAGCACTCAGTGGCTTCTTTATTCAAGACATTTTGAAGAGGGTATGAAACTACAGGTATATGAAAATACCACACAGTATGGAATATTGAAAGAAGGAAGAGAAGGTACTTATCTGCTAACTCCTCCCCATTTCCTGCCTCTAAGAGAATAAGCTCACTTTAGGAAGTATTGCTTTCCTATAACCCTAGGTTTTCTGATGCTTCTAGACAGTTACTGGGAAAGTCGGATTCACCACTACCACCACCACTCAGCAGAGATTTGCTTTGTATGAAACTGGAAGCAATGAGATGTGAGAACATCTATGGATCTATGGCTTCACTAAGGCAAGATCTGATTGCAGAAGGTAGTCTTCTCTCTAGACAGTAGGTGTAGTGGGGGCCAAATTTTCACTTCAAGAACGTCTGAGACAGGTGGTGCTGTTAGGAGATTAAGGAATGACAAGAGTAGCTAATGAGGTCCACATGTAAGCATCTCACTTTAGAAAACCACTGGGACTGAATAAACCTGTTAGGGGGAGCCCACAGGTTAGATTTCATTCAGTCTATCCTTCACACAGCTCAGATCTGCTCACCTTCTGCAACAATCGTATGAATATCAGATTGCCACCTTTCTTCATGGAGGTAAAATCCAATCATTATGTAGCCAATTGCAAAATCCTAAAAATATTGCTGATGGCTAGAAAACCATGCTACAGTCCCTAATGCTGCAAGCTTCCCCCAAATTATAATTGATATTTCTCTTCCAACCAGTTCTAGATTCACCACACACACACCCCCTCTGCTTTAACCAAGATTTCACCTTGTTTAGTAAAGTAAAGTGGTTAAAATTGTCAAAGCTGAAGGTTCTGAGTGTGGCTGTCTTGCTCATGTTAGCAGATTTTTCTGCATAAATACACCAAGTAATGTCATATTAAAGCTCATTCATCCCATATATATTCCTTCTAGCACCCATTGTGTGGAGGCATCCCCCAGCTTCTCTTAGTCATCAGATTTAACTAAACAATCCAGTAATCTTTCTTTGACTGCTAATCCCCTTGAATGAGGAGACCAATATGGTCTAATGATATTTTCGACTCCTATTTATTTCAGTAAAACTTATAGTTTCCTCTGGTAGAAATTATACCCATAGTAAACAGAACATCTATTTCAGTGGCTATTGGTTGGGAAGAAATATTGTAAAAGTCATACAATTTGGTCACTGAGAGTTATAATGAAAGGATCAATCCTATTTCTTCCTTTTTGTTATCTGACCCTTTGGGAATGCAGCTCATAAATCAGCCACTAGATCAGCTAAGAACCCACCTCCAAGCGGACGATGCATTTGAACTCATTGCGTTTTCAAAAATGGCCATAATGTTATTCCATATATTCTTCTGCAATGCCAATCTCACATTAGGAGGTGGAGTCAAATCCCACTTCACTTCCATAAATCTGAACCAGCCTTACTGAATCCTTTCAACTAAAATAGTGCCAATGGTGATATTGTAGGCTGGAACACAAAACATTGCAGCTTCTATGTATGTCTTTTACAATACCTCGTATTGGAAAGCTTCTTCCCAAACATAGCCATCACGCCCAAACTGCAGGAAGAGGCCATGTGTAGAGACTTCACTTATCAGCCCCTGTTGAGCCTCTGATAACATGTGAATGAGCTATCAGTCCCGAAAGTCTTCTGCAGGTCCAGCTACAGCCTCAGCCCCAATATTTGGTCTGATCTGTCTGAAAACCTCCAATGAAGACTTTCTTCATTACCTTCTTCAACCAACAGAAGAGTGAGAGATAATAACTTATTTAAGCCATTTAGTATAAGAATGATTAGTTGTACAGCAATAGATGATCAAAGAGTGCCTCAAACACTTCAAGGTGTTGACTTCAAGCTGACACTGTGGCAGAGACTTCAATAAGCCAGTCCATCATTCTATGGGGACAATCATTTTTAATAATAAAAAATATTATAAAATCAGAAAATCCATCATCATACACCCATTATCATATGTCATTTCCACTATATGGTTCCCTTAGTTAGAAGCAATGCTTTGTAGGGCACAATATTATTATATGAGGCATTCTAAGATCATGATTATCAAATGGTGGAGCTGGTAGGAATGGGGAAGGCACAGCCATATTTGAAATGTGTATCATTTTAACTGAAAGTAGTCTCTGTTCCCTCCAAAGTGCCTGTTACAGTCTATGTGCCACTAAATGATTGTTCTGCATACTGGTGCCATATTAAAGAGCTAGAACTGTGATTGGACATTCTTCAGTAGGTAACTCAGCCTTTGCAATAGTCCACCCACAATTTTTGACAAATACATAGCTTCCAGTCATGCCACCATAGCTATTCTGTTCATAAACCCATTTTACAGGTAATGAGATGACCAAGAAAATAGACTTGCTCACATGCACAGTGTAGATCATCTCTCACTTAATTTTTGAAAGTGTACTCTTTGGTAAAAGAGCATTACCAGTTGCATTCTTGTGAGACAAAAAGATCCTCATTCTTTGTGTCTTTTCTTTTAAGTCAATCTATGTAACTTTTCTCCAGACATCCTTATCTCCAGGCTTCCATCCTTATGTCTTCCCAGTCATTATTCATTCCTCATATCTATGTATTAGATGATATCTCCTTCTGTAAAAGGAGATGGATGACAGTATTTTGTTCACATATTTGGCCCCTCAAATGATTTAATTTGATTAATATCTTTCAGGACCGTGTATGAATGTGGGTATAACATGGTAGTAGCCCCTTTCCTGGAAATGTCAACACATTTTGTGGTCCATCTGTGAGCCAGGCTTAAGTCTTTACTTTCCATATCGATTGGTTAAAATTTACTCTCCATAAGGACAAGTTGTGAGCTGAAGAATAAACATCAGATAAACAGAAATAAGTGACAAGGGAGTCTGGGCCATCTGTTCATTTAATTTACTTGCACTTTCTGAATCTGCATCAGCCTACTCCTAAATGTGTCACTTCCATTAAATATTCAATTGCTATAGCACCTGCTTAACCTTAGGGCTAGCTGAATTCAAAATAACTTAGCTCATGGTGTAAAGTTCTGGTTTCATAATTTCATGGTGTGTCTTGGTCAGGTGCTCAGACAAAAGCAGTTGTTTAAATGAAAACAGTTGCTAGCACATGCATGCAAAACTATGCTTTTAAAATGGAGGGTAATTCTCTGTTGAGGTGGACTTGGCTTTATTCCAGGAACCAATGTGATTGTCCCATATTCAGAGACTTCACACAGCATCTTTTTCAAACACTGTTTCCTCTAGTATAAACTAATCAATGGGTGAAATGACTGCAACAGCAGGGCAACCTGCATGGAAGACTAGATCTTCTTTGAACCTCATTCGATACTGACAGTATTCAAAAATCTCCTGATCAGTGGATAGGCATTACATTCTCAAGTGATGTGCATGTTGCATCCATAATGCAAAAAGACTTATCAAGCACAATGGCTCTTCCTTGGTGGTTTATAGTTCTATAAGCAACAGCTTACCTTTCATTTAATGCAAGATATCTTGCATATCCTAGATCTTTAAATCCCTAAATATTTCACTAGTCTAGTAGACCTCTGATTTATATGGATTTATTACCACTCTCTGACACTATTTCACTACCATGACTCTCACTTTGATGTGAGACACCTGTTGAGGCTAACAACAGCATCAAAACTCTTTTGCAGTTCTACCAATTCTATAATCATATCTTTGGTCTGATTTTCAACAGAATCTGCCTGGTAACCACAAAAGATAAAAGTCTTTTTAAAATCTATTCTAAGTACATTTTGCTTTGACAGCCTACCTTCAGTTGGCAATGAGCTTTTCATAAACTATCCAAAGCCATAAAAGAATGTCATACCACATTATTAAATGTTTCATTATCATTGCCCTTGTGTTGATGAACTGAATTTGCCTTACCCTGACACCTCAAGTGAAACATGACTATGATGTCATTGACTGTATTACTCCATTGATCATATGTCCTCATTCATTCAGAATCATAAAGAACAGAGCAAAAATAAATGAAATAGGGAACTAAAAATTAGAAAAGATCAATGAAACTAAATGCTGGTCCTTTGGAAAGAAAAACAAAATTGATAAACCTTTTTTAGCCAGACTCATCAAGAAAAAAAAGGGAGAGGGCCCGAATCAATAAAATAAGAAATGAAAAAGGAGAAATTATAACCAACACCACAGAAATACAAAGGACTATAAGAAACTACCACAAGCAACTATACGCCTATAAAATGGACAAACAGAAGAAATGGACAAATTCTTAGAAAAATACAAAGCCGAACTAGAGAGAAATAGAAAATATGAATAGTCCAATTACAAGTACTGATATTGAATCTGTGATTAAAAAACCTCCCAATAAACAAAAGTCCAGGACCAGACGATTTTACAGGTGAATTCTTCTAAACATTTAGAGGACTTAATACATATCTTTCTGAAACTATTCTAAAAACTTGCAGAAGCAGAAACACTTCCAAATTCATTCTATGAGGTCACCATCATCCTGATGCCAAACAGGATGATGCCAAACATCATCCAAAGCCAAACAAAGAAACTACAAAAAAAAAGAGAAACTACTGGCTGATATCACTAATGAACATAGACACAACAATCCTTAACAAAATACTAGCAAATTGAAACCAACAATACATTAAAAGAGTCAAACCCACTTTAAAATCTGCCCTGCAAATTGAAACCAAGAATACATTAAAAGAGTCAAACCCACTTTAAAATCTGCCCTGCAAAATTAACTTTCCAAGGCTGGTATTGGGTAACTGTTTCAGCCCCAAATTCCCTTGAAATTATAACTTTAGCTAAGGCTTGCACCCTAATGCTTTGTTAGTGGATGAAATTCTAGGTAGTAAGAGGTAGGTAGAAATGAACAGGCAATAATAATGGAAAGAAACCAAATGTAAGTTTTCTATTATAATAGTCCCAGCTTCACAATATGTGGGTTTGGACTTAAGAGGTACTGCAACTTCCACTGCGGGACAAATAATGGAGACTGCCTGGTCCTTAACCCAAGAGAAATATGAGAGCCAGTGGTGTTTAGAAATTTAGTGATAAGGCAGAGGAGGTTGCTCTGGTCATGTCCCCTATTGGTCAAACAACAGAGAAGGAAAGTAAGAATCAGTGGATCTAAGTAGGTGTGTTCTTTGGGCCCGATAGCATAAATTATAAAGTCTAAATATAGATTCTGTACATTACTCTTGGAATTATATTTTCGCTTTTATTATTAAATTACTCAACTCATATGAAAATTGATCATTGCAATCTGAATCATTTTCTACTTGTATTCTGTATCCTAGAAACATACATACATTTTTTTTTAAAAAAAAACCTTATAACTATGATAAATGTATCATTATCTTCAGTTTAGAGACACTATAAATGAAGCTAAAAGAGATGAAATAACATTCCACTATCAGGTAATTGGTGTTTGTGATTCCAGCCTAAGTCTGTCTGAGTTTCAGTTCAGTTCAGTTCAGTGGCTCAGTTGTGTCTGACTCTTTGTGACTCCATGGACTGCAGCATGCCCGGCCTCCCTGTCCATCACCAATGCCCGGAGTTTACTCAAACTATGTCCATCGAGTCGGTGATACCATCCAGCCATCTCATCCTCTGTCGTCCCCTTCTCCTCCTGCCCGCCCCCCAGTGCTTTTTCTACTCTACCATGACAACTTAATAAAAACAAATCACTGCTTATTCATTACTATGTAGTATAAAAAGATCATGAAAATAATTTTATCTTCTTTAAAACTTATAGAATACGTATGGCTTAAGTTATTACTCTTGTTTTATTTACTTGAAAGCTGATGTTCAGAATGGGCTAAACAGTGTACCCAACTTCATATTCCAAGAAATCATGCAGTGAAGGACATACTAGCACTAATCTGAAAATTCAGTAATCGGCCATAAGTATTCCAGTAATATAAAAACATTTTACAATTTGGCTCAGCTTTATGTATCACATTTGCCACTTCTCATTCCTCACTTTTGCCTGTTAATTTTGTTATTTTTTCCTATGACAAAGGAAGATGAAACTTTGTGAAGAGCTGCCACAATATAGATTTTACTCATAAAGCATTCCTACCAACGGAGAAGCACAGAAAAATACAGTAACCCCTATTGCCTAAGAGGAGGAAATCTCTGTAAGTCCTTTTTAAAAATTACTAAATCATTTCTTCTTTGTGCATTAAGAAAGTTCAAGATGTAGCAGGATGATCTGTGATAATAGTACAGATGTCTGGGGTTTGTTGTGAAGTGCTTAAGTGTGAAGATATGCTACAGAGGCAGAGAGAACTAGAATCTCAACAGGTACTAAAGCTATTCAGTCACTATGAGACCCAGGTAAAGTTGACAAGTTCTTCCTATCTCAATTGTCTAGTAAGTAAAATGAGATTTCTTCTAGGTATGTAAAATGGACATGTTTAACTTGTGTCAGTGAAAGGTAACATTTGCAATGTGTTTTGCAGGTGCCTAGTTCAGATTCCTCAACATGTGGCAGTTCTATGGTTTAATTGTAATAGTTTCACTGCCTGTTTTATTGTTTATATATTTCAGAAAATGAAGGGTGTTTATTCATTTCACTATCATCCCTCATGTAGTCCCACACAGTTGGGCACTAATAAGGTTAACTCTCAGCTGCTAACTAATTAATGTGAAATTGCTAAATACCCACATGAATTAAATCCTTATTTTCATCATGAATAACTTACTAAAAATGAAGGGCTGTTTAAGATTGTGTAAAACACTGATTAATTATCTATCAAATATAAGAGTCCAGGGATACTTAAACTCTTTGCATTTTAATAGCAGAGAGTGTTCAACTCAAATCACTAAACTAAGTCATTTAACAATTGAGGATGCAAAAAATGAGCTTACAACTATGAGAAAGGGATAATATGACACAAGAGAATGACCCTATTCCCCATTTTTGTGGCAGCATGTGAAGTGCGTAGCTGTGAAGTGAACAAACAAAATCACATATGGGGAGAGGCAACAGCTGTCTCCATAAAGTCTTTGGCCTCCTGCTGCCCTCCATCCTAGAGGCAGACGCGAGGTGGTTGATGGCTGCCCACCATGCTATACTTTATTGCTTCATTGACTGTGTTGCAAATGCTGACAACAGTTTACCAGCAGCAAAGAAATTATTTGATTTACCTCAAGTTCTTTTGCTACCACTCCAGAGTCTTGTGTGTCCTTGGTTAAATGGTGCCCTTGCAAAACTGCAAGGCAAAAAAATAGTTTCCCCCTTAACGCAATAGATATAGTGCTGTGATGTGAAATTACTGAAAAAAAAAAGCGTGATTTGGGGAAATTACAGTTCCTTGTTTAGTATGTATTGTGCATGCCCTACAGCCTTCCCTAACCAGTAGCTCCCAATTTCATTTAAATTGTAATGATTTCCTTTAAGGACAATTAAGTTGCCTAAGAGCAGTGCATGCATACTAATGTAGCAAAGGCAAGGCTCAGTGTAGAAGAGAGTAATAACTGTTTATTAATATGATAATTAAGTGTTAATGCTTAGCAACCTAATGATATCTGTTAAATAACTTACATTTTTGAGCCAAATCCTGGCAAATGGAATTCTATTAAAAATAACAAAATGCAGTGAATATAAAAATAAATGATGCTAATCTGCCATTAAATCACATATATTTTCTGATTTGCATCTCATATGAGAGAAGTCTCCTATTCTCTCTTTCCTACCAAATGTGCGAAACCAGTATAATTAGCCATGCCTATTTCAGAGTTTTTAATGCTTGTGAAGGTTTATAAATACTCAAAGGGAAGCAAAATAATAAAAAGTAGAAATGAAGGTGAATATCATTTTAAAATATCCATTTTAAAACTATTCACTTAAAAGTGCATTTTCTAAATTTTCAAAAAAATTCTCAACTTGGAAAATATATCAAAATTGTGGCTTTCAAAGCTTTAAATACTTTCTGAGTCCTCATTCTCTGGCCTCACATTTTCACGGTCTACACTGTAAATATTCCCAACTTTCCCAGTGTCATCTGAATTTTTCAATTTTTAAAACTCATTTAAAATTTTTAAAGTGCATATTTTTAATCTTTAATTATTACTAAATCTATTGTGACATATACATTTAAGAGTGTGACTAGACATTTTTAATTAGGGTTCTGGACAATGTTAAATATTAAGAGACAATTAGAAATTGCTATTGTTGTTTCAAAATGAATAAGAGGGAAAATTGGTTCTGTAAGTGTGAGGTCATACTTCCACAAAGGCAATAAACAAAGTGTTCATGTGTTGCTTCCTTTTGGAAGTGGCCAAGCTGTCTCCTGATGCAAAGAGCCAACTCATTGGAAAAGATTTTGATGCTGAGAAAGATTGAGGGCAGGAACAGAATGAGGCAACAAAGGATGAAATAGTTGGATGGCATCCTTGACATAATGGACATAAGTTTGAGCAAACTCTGGGAGATAGTGAAGGACAGGGAAGCTTGGCCTGCTGCACTCTCAGGGGTAGCAAAGAGTCAGACACAACTGAGTGGCTGAAGAACAATAAAACTGCTTCCTATGTTGAAATGAAACACCACAATATCTTATTCAATGAGTGATTTTTGGCTCCTGATCTGCACTCTGAACTCAACAATCAAAAGAGGAAAATATCTCATCTAAGGGTACATTTCTGAAATCCTGTTTTTTTCTTTTTCTTACTTTCTCTTAGACATCCCACTTTTCACTGTTTTCCTATCTGTGTGGTTAAATATGCACAAACTCACTGACTAGAGTTCTCTGGAAGAAGACAAAATGTCTCATGAAATTCATTTTGGAGAGAGACGTGTATGAATGCTGGTAGTAGTAAAGAAAAAGTTACCTACTTAGTGGAGCAAATAAAAATGAGGACTAGAAACCCTCATTGGATTTAATTGCAAAAAACTCCTTAATGGCAATATAAAAGGGTAATATTTGAGTATCTGGAGCTATGTCACACTGCAATGGGCTGAAGTGTCGATTGGAGTAAATTAAATCACAAGGAAATTAAAATTTAAAAAAATAATAAGTAATTTCCACAAAACATGGCTATAAAGGGAGAAGGAGATGTAGGGTATTAGCCAGTGAGAGAAGTTATAATTGAGGATTATTTTTAAAATAGAATGTATATTTGTTTAAATGTGTTGAGATATGAAAGAAGTATTCAAGAGAAATTAGTTGAAGATTAGCAGGAAAGGAGAAAGGAACGATGAAGTTCCCTGAAGATTCAAGTAGGAGATGAAACTCAAAGCATGAATGGAGATACTGGCCTAGAAAGCTACAGAAGCACCTCTGTGTCTAAACCTGATAAAAAGAGAGTGAGGTGGTTGTGTTTGTATTGTGAAGGAAAGAATTTCTTACTGAACCATCTCCAATTTTCTAAAATAATACAGGAAGCGTTAAAATCTAACCTTTTCTTTACTACAAGCAATTTTATATATGGCGTATTTCCCTCTAAAACACCAAGCACTGTATTTTCAAAGTACAGGTTTTCACAGCACACCTGTCATCATTCTCCTTTGCTCTATAGACTTCTCAACCTCAAAGGTTGCAGCTGGTCTGTTTAACCTTTCCCATTTCCAACTTCTGGCTCAAGATATTGTCTCCTGTCTTTTTTTGGACCTCTAGAGTAGTGAGGAATTCTTTCCTATTTGGCCCCAGGTTTATCCCTTTGGCTTCTGGTCAAAATTGCACTGACATACTCTCTATCTCCTTGCAAACTTGGCTGATATCCATTATACTAATGGAGAAGGTTTTGTCTCTTGGCTAACTCTTCTATTCAAACAGAATCATAGTCCTCCTCCCCCCATTAGAGTGTGGAGGTATACACCATTTTTCTACTTTCTCCGCCTGACTTTGGCTATTAGAGTCTCACCTTTGATAAAGTATAATAAAAAAAAAATTACAGATAGAAAAAGATTGCTTTTATATATGCTACTTATGTTGAGGAATTTGGATTTCATTAATGTTCCAAAAACCTGAATGTCTTTTGTTATCTAATATATGTCTCCTGAGCAAAAAGTAGGAGAATAGGATCCAGAGCTCTAGAAATAGGGATAGTTTGACTAATTTGGAGTTTAAATGGCTTCTTATTTAATTTTATGATTGAGCAGAATAGAACTTATATATAAGGGCTAACCATATAAAAGTAGTGAAAATAACATGCTTCAATAAAAATGTTTCCAAGGAAACTTATAGAGGGGTCCAAACTCTAATCAAAACAAGTTAGAACAGGAAGAAGTCTAAATGGAGATAAAGCACCTCATAAAAGCTATCCCTGTCAACCTAAAGAGCAAACATGTGTCAATTGTTTGGGGTTAGTTAAATTGATGTCTAACAGGTGAGTTTACTAAGAGACTCTAAGTGTGCATACAAAATGTACCCCTCAATGCCAGATGTTTATACTTACTATATTTTTGCTTAATCAGATCCTTAAAACAATTTGCCTCTGAGTACTTATAAGAAATCATGCACACTGCCTAGGCCAATGAAATAAATTATGTGGAACTAAAACCATAAAGGAAATTACACTACACAAAGCCAGACAGCTTCATGCTAGTGGAGGAGTTATGAATGCTCTATTTTTACAAGAAAATGCAGACAATAAGCTATTGATTTTAAGATGTTGAATTGAGCCTGAATGTTTTACATTTCTTTCCTTTTTGTTTAATAGATATTATCAAACAAATACAATAAATTCTAAAAGAGAACTACTATCAACAGAAAAACCTTGGATCATTTTTTTAAATAGAGGAACAAAATGGTTGAATTAAGGAAAAGGGCAATTATTTCAAAAAGCACTTGATTAAACATAGGAAAAGAGGATAAACAGAAACAAGTGGACTTGTTTTCCCCCAGAAAGAATAATCACCAGTTTTCACTATGAAGGAGTTAGTGTTTCCTGCAAGCATATATTTATGTGTGTGCAGTTGTGTATGTTTGTGTGTGTGGGAGTGATTGAAGAGGTCTGGGAACTTCACCAGGATCAAAACTGATTGTGACTTACATTCTTAAGAGTAACTTGATAGATCAAGTAGATAGTCTAAGATGGAGAATCCAGTACAAAAAGATAGGAAAGATCTCCTATTCAGCATTGAATTGTGACTACCCTAAAAAGTACCAAAGAAGAAAAACCTCCAGGAGAGAAGTGAAATCTCTTCTGATGAGTCTCCATTTTACCTCCTTTGCTATGTCCTACTCATAACTGCATTTAAACTGAAAGGCACTCCCAGTGAAACACATTGTCAGTGTATTTTCTACACTGGTAGAAAATAAAAGAATGTAGATATTTTTTGAGTAATGACAAAGATTTGACCTAAGACAAGGTATTTCATTAGCACCTTCCCTTTAATGCAGTCAGATATTGCTCTGACCTCCAGGACAAGTACAGAAGGGAGCTTGGTCCACCAGCTTCAATCTTGAGCGAATGTTTCTGCCTCACCCTAAAATTCATTTGGAGGGCAATTTCCAATCAGGGGAAGAGAACACAAGTGATGATCAGTCAAATTTGCTATGTGGCTCCTTTCCTTAGTACCAGAAAGAAAAAAGAAAAAAAAAGGAAGAAGAAAAGAAGACTTACTATAGTGTCACAGTCCAAACCTATAAATGTCACATTCTTTGAAAAACTAGAAATTAACATCAGAAAGCTAAATAAAACAAAACAAAACAACTTAGAAATTTAACAGCACTTTGTGACTTAAATAGATCATCAGTCATTTCTCCAGCAAAGATGGGTTTATCAAAAATCAACAGAGATTTGTAGTTCAGGGTCTGCAATAATCAGAAGTCATATGCAAGTCCCCATATGGTGCAGGAAGAATACTTTAAACAAGGGAAAAAAGAAGTAGGAAAGGTTATAGCGAACAGAGTCCATGTTTTTTATTGGCAGAGTCCTTACCAAGAGAAAAGGGAAGTCTTTCTACTGCTCTTTCGACTTGGCTATCTATCATCACAGGTCCTGAGAGTTCCCCATCTGGTTACCTTACTCAATTTAATTGGAATTTTTATTTTACTTTTTAATTTCTCCCTTTTGATCAACATCTTTCTCTGAAAGAATCACTTGAAAGTGTCCTGTTTCCCTGTTCAGCATTTTTTGTCCTTCAGTGCCAGGAAGGACATTTCCTGGGAGTTGTGTCTAACATCAGCAGGAAATTGCACAGATTGGAAACTTATTGAAAATGCATTTGAGTAACAAGGAGTAGGAGGAAGAATTCCCAGATGCCTTTTATCTGAAATTCATATATCATCATGATCATAGGCATTGGAGATCATTTGAAGTGTTATGTAATCATCAAAGGTTTGGCTACAAACTTCCAGTGGGCCTGTGCCAAATAACTTTGGAAAGCTATCTTATCAGATGTTATCTTGCTTCGCTCTCAGGCAGCAGATAGTAGGTTGCCAGAGTATATGTGCAGGTCCAGCAAGCATTTGGTGCTTTATTTAGGTGTGTCACGTGAATTCAAGAGCCTATTCCTCAGAGTAGCAATACAAGGGTTGGTTAGCAGTACCCAACAGGAACCTGTTCAGGGAAGCTGAAAGTTCCTCTGGAAATGCCTTTGCAATGCACAAAATCTCCAGATCATAGAGTGTGATGTTTAGTGTCTTTGTCCTCTAAAGATACACTGTGAAAAGACTGCTCTACCAAAACATGGCTATTTTTTAATAAAAGCAATTAGGCCTGTGTAATATTGAAGTGTCTCTCTTTTAGTCAATTGTGGATCAAAAAAAGCAGGAGCCAAGTGCATAGGGTGAGAGATTATGAATTTTAAAAAAAGGAGTAGATCTGTGATTTAGAAGAACAAAAGACAATGCTTTTAGCCAAGCTGTTTGCAGAGTCTCTACAAATTTCATCAGCTGAGTCTTAACAACACCATTAGTACATTCAACTAAACCAGAGAATAGAGGATGGTAAGCAAAGTGTTATAAAATTAGCAATACAGCACAGACTTGTTGAAGCATCTGGCCAGTAAACTGGGTTCCTCAATCACTATGGTGCTTGAGAGAAGGTTCCCATGTATGAATAATCTATTCCTAAAGGACTTTAGCCACAGATGAGCAGTAGCCTGTCTACAATGAAAGGATTCAGTCCAATGTGAAAACATACAGAGCGTGCCTAAGACATATTTATATCCATTAGACAGAGAAAGTTTTGTGAAATCCATTTGCCAGAACTCAAATGATCCATTCATTAGTCAGTTTTAAATGTCCAGGAGCAATATAAACAAGCTTTTCTGGGTTATACTTTAGACAAATGGGATGAGTGACATAGGAACTACTAACTCATTAATGTTTCCTCACCACTATTGATTCATGAATGCTTTCATTTTGTCAGTAGCCAATGGTATGATGCTTGTATAGTGGTTAAGAGTGGATATTTTAGTCTACAGTAGGATTGGGCTGTTATTCGGGGCAAATGTGAGCTTTCCCTGCATATCAAGACAACAGTTGTTAAATTTCCAAACTTTTTTTGCTTTTCTGAGGCCAATTATTGGGCTTCTCTAGCCAATTTTTCTAAAATATTATTTGGGGAAATATCCTTTTGAACTATGACAGAGGTCTGGGGGAGGGGGTGATTAGTTCTTTTAAGGGCATAATTCTTTGTGGAAATGTTAGCAAACTGATATCCCTTAGTTTCCAGTGAGTCAAATTTAAAATACTGCAGAATCTTAATGGTCAAAGGAGCAAGTAAAAGTATCACATCCAATTATTTCTGAACATACGGTTTTTTTTTTTAATTATTTCCACTGGAAGTAAAGAAGACATGTTGCTTCCACAACATTCCCAAATCATGAACTACTCTGTAAATATATCTACTATCAGCATAAATATTGGCAATTCTGTCCTTGGTTGAAGTACAGGTCTGTGTAACATGGTATAATTTAGCCTTTTGGGCTGAATTAGCCATTGGTAAATATGCCACCTCCACAACATCAAAAAGAGTTGTAATAACACCCCAACATAAGGTTTGCCATTATCGCCTTTTAAATGAGATCAATCATCTGAGCCATGAGAAGTCACATTACATAGAGGTAATGATCTATGCACCTCCGTACTCTCTGTAATGATCGCTGGGAGTCAGAATGCTGTTTGTCAGTGTCAAGTAGTCTTGAATGACTTCATTGATGATGGAGGGGACAAGAGTAACAGGGTTAATGTTGTTACAATGTAAAACAGTTATGTGAGGAGCACTTAACAAAAGGACTTCATAAGAGGTGAGGTAGCTGACTGAGAATTGTTGACTGTGATAAGAATTTAGGAGAATTTCTATTCCATGTTGGAGAAGAAAATGGCAACCCGCTCCAGTATTCTTGTCAAGAGAATCTTGTGGACAGAAGAGCCTGGTGGGCTGCCGTCTATGGGGTCGCACAGAGTCAGACATGACTGAAGCAACTTAAAAGCAGCAGCAGCTATTCCATGAGGTAAAGTAGTTAAATGGGATTCCACAACAATTTTGTCCAATGGCCCTAACCAAAGGGATAGTGGCTATAATAGTTTTAAGGCAGGGGAGTATCCCCATGCCACAAAATCTAGCTGCTGTCTATAATATCTGATGATCAATGATATTTCCCATATTTGGGGATGAGTAGCTTACCATCCTTTGCATATATGAAGAGGAAAAAGGTGATCAAATGATTAGAAGACCAAAAGCATGTAGGTTCATCAAACCCTCCTTTCAGGCCTTGATGCTTATCTGATTCTCCCCATAAATTGGGTCACCGTTTTACTTAGGAAAACACACAGAGGTTTGACAATAAGAGAGAAACTGAGAATCTAGTTTTATCAGTAGCCATCTAGCTCAAGAAGACCTCACATTTGTCACTTATTTTATTGTTTGGGGAAACTTGGAACACCATGAAGTCTATCTGGATCTAGGGTGTAGCTCTGTTTATAATAAGAGATGTCCTAAATATTGAACTTGGGTTGGCGTAAGTTGCAGTTTTTCTTTGGTGACATTGTGTACCTTGAAGGATAGAACTTTAGCAAGTGGATGCTCTCTCCTATGAGGAGTCTGGGAAGGTGAGTAAGGAAGCAAGTTGTCCACATATTACAACAAAGTAGAACTTCTAGGGAGCTTCATATGACCCATATCTTTCAGGATTTGTGAGAAATAAGAACTCTCAGTAAAACCCTGAAGCCTGGTGAAATGTTTTTCTTCCTAAATGAAGTCAAAAAGGTATTGGTTAGCTTCATCACTAGAGAATGTGCTGCAGAAATCAATTAAAGGAAAGAATGTACTTCTGGTAGGAATGAATGAATGCAACATATGATGGTTGAAAATGACAGGGTATCAAGAGATAACAGTGTTGGCAATTGCTCAGAGTTTGGGACAAACCTCCAACCTTGGATCTTAGGTTTTCTCACAAAACATTAAAAAAAAAAAAAAAAAATGGAAGTTACAGAAATGATGTGTAGAGAGGGACCAAGGATGATAGGCCTTGAACCCTATAATCTTCTAAAATGGGCCTTATGTCTTGAAGGGATTCTTTACTGATAAGGTATTGATTAGCTTTGTGAAGAGGTTTTGAAAGACCTATTTAAATCTTGATGGGAGGTGCTCCATGAATTTAACCAATATCAGAAATTTTTCCCATAAGAAAGATGGTCACGGATTCAATAGGGATAAATAACCAGTGTTCCCAGAATTAACTCTAGTTCTATCAGAGAGAAAACAAATGAAAGATATCAAAAGGATGATTTAATTCACCTGGTTGATTATTTTGATGACTACTGTCAAATTCTATAATTATTTTCCTTTTGTTGAGAAGAAGAAATTCGAACACGATATTTTTTTAATAAGTTGTGGGCAAATGACTAGGTAGGGGAAAGGAGCTGAAGAGAAAAAGGCATGTATCTCTCTCTCAAAGGACCTAAACAGAAGGAAATAGGTTCTGAGGCAGGAATTTCCTGAGGTTCATTAGAGATCCCCCACTGTTTGAAATGTTTTAGTTCTCTGAGGCAAGGGCTGCTTTATAGCAAAGGGGTTGAGCACTGAGAATGTGGCTCTGGTGTCAATTAGAACTTGGAGAGACTCATACCCAATCTGGAGAAATGTTTCTCCAAGCCAATTAAGAGGAACGTGGAGAAAAGTTCCTCTAATTCCTCGGAGCCCCATCATTGAGAATTGAAAGGACATTGGGAAGGCTGGTTAGACAGCTGAAAAGTGCCTAAAGCACTTACATTTTTAACAACCTCTTTTTCTGTGTCTTGGCTTTGCAATAATAGCAAAAACTAGGAGAATTTTGGTTCCATTTCGGAAACTTCACTTTCTGGAGTTGAAGATTAAGAATTTTAGCTGGCTTCCTTTTAGATTATTCATCTAGAGTGCTGGAGAGCCAGTTTACCAGATTAACTAAACCTGAAGTGGACATAATTTCCTAATCCATCCTGGTCTTTTTACAAGAAGAGAAAAGGTCCCAGGTCAGCCCATTAATAAAAGCAACCCAAATGGAATCAACTATGCCAGAATTTTCTTTAAAAATAATCTGAAGTCAATTACAATAGTCATGAAGGGGTTAGCCAGATTGTTGTGTACAAGTTAAACTTTGTTCCAATCAATGGACTTTGGAAAAGCTCTAGAAATTGCTCCATGAGTCACCTTGTGATTGCTCAAGCCTGATCATATAAGTTATCAACCTACTTTCCCAGTTATAATCCTGGAGATCTTACAGGATTTTTCCCTATTAGTGATTTTTATCAAATGCTAGGCCTGGGCTTCAGGGACAAGCATATAAACTATCTGATATGAGAAGTCAGGTTGATAAGTTTGAAGGACTATGTTTAAGTCCTTAGCAAATCTGTGAGCATCTGTGGTTACTTTGGAAAACATCTTTGACTACGGCTCACAATTCAGGTTTTTGTCCAGGAAATATAAGAAATTAAAAGTTTTGCCTCTGGATCCTTAGGAGGCTTAATTTTACAGGGATAGGTTCTGCCAAGTTCAGAGGAAAAGAGGGGTTTGGTAAGAGAATTAGTGTAAGGGAACTGTAGGTATTGAGAAGGCATACATGACCTAGAAGGAAAGGGGAAAATGGTGCTGGGAACAGGGTCTGGCCACACAGAGCTGAAGGAGACGAGAGATGGGGCCCGAGACAAAGAAGCCAAGGAAGAAGGGCCTGAGACTTCGGAGGCCATTCTACCTTTCTTTAATGGTTTATTTGTCTCAATCTTAGAATCAAATTGTGAAGATAGGCAATTTTAGACTCTTAATAAGATTTAAAACCTTCAAAATACTAAAGAAAAAAGGCATTACACTCAATAGAGGAAATTTTTGAGCTATTATAACTCAATTTGTTTTTTGTTTGTTTTGTTTATAATTAGGTTTGAGACTTTCAAACGTTCCTCATAATAGCCATTGATATTCTAAATAGACTTTGGTCAGATCAATCTCACTTAGTCATAAAAATGCGTGAGAAAGGACAAAAGTTTTTAAACATTAAAATCAGCCATGATCCTGGTAGAGGGGATGTACTCAAAATATTTAGGTAACTGGGATTGTATTTCTCAGAAATTTTTCTTTAGATTGAAATAATTCTCAAACAGTTGAAAAAACTTATGGCTCAAGCACTTCAGTTCAAGTAGCTGGCAATCTGAAGCGGCCCCTGTACCCACAGGAATGAAATAATGTCTTCTCAGCCAGTTTAGGTTGAAACAGCCTGATCCAAAATCAGACCAAAGTCCCAAAGGAGTACTCACACACAGAACATAGGCTTAACCGAAAAGAACAAAACCTTAAAACAGATCTTGAATAAGTCTGCAGTGCTTCAAACATGAAGACCATGTGAGTTTGAATCCAGAATAAAGGCCCACGTTCAAACTCCAGAGCCAGAAGAAAAGCTGTGAGCGCAACAGTCTCAAATATAGGCATCACAACTGTTTGCTCCCCAGCTCTAGAGCTGGAGGCTTTTGGAGGCCTTCTCCAGTTCTTAATTGGATCACCAACATGCAGCCCTAAAACAATAGACTGCCTGTTATTTTTCCAGCAAAGATGAGTTTAATTGGAATCAGCAGGGAATTGCAATTTGAGATCTGCAATCATGGTGAGCCATGTTTTTATACGAGGGAAAATGAAGTTGGAGGGCATAGTAAACAGAGTACTCAGATTTTCATTGGCTGAGCCCTTGGCAGGAAAGAAGAGGTGCCCTTTTTCCTATTGGTCTCTACTCTTGTCACAGAGCATCAGAGCTCCCCTGCTGGTCTCCCAAAGTTCCTGCTTGTTAGTTGTTCTTGAATTGCTCAGTCAGTCCAACTCTTTGCGAGCCCCTGGACTCTGTAGAAGCCCTTGGAGCCTGCCAGGCCCCTCTGTCCATGGAATTCTACAAGTAGGAATACGGGAGTGGGTAGCCATTCCCTTCTCCAGGGGATCTTCTTGATGCAGGGATTGAACTCAGTCAGGTCCCCTGCATTGCAGACAGACTCCATCACCTGAGTCAAAAAGGAAGGGATCAAAACCTGATTGAAAATTAAAATACAGGCCTATAATACAAGGGGATTGCAGCAGAAATGAGAGCTAGTTTACCCTTCAAAGATCCCAGAAAGGCACAGAATTGAAAGTCAGTACCTATCTTGGAGGGCCAGAGTAAATATACTTAATCACTAGGTCATTTCTGACTCTTTGCAACCCCATGGACTGCAGCTGGCCAGGCTCTTCTCTCCATGGGGATTCTCCAGGCAAGAATACTGAGTGGGTTGCCATGCCCTCCTCTAGGGGATCTTCCACAGCCAGGGATTGAACGCAGGTCTCCCTCACTGCAGGTGGATTCTTTACAGAGGGAGCCATCAGGGAAGCCCAAGAATACCTTCACCAGAGGATCTTCCTCACCCAAGAATCAAAGCGGGGTCAGATTGCAGGCAGATTCTTTTCCAGCTAAGTTGCAAGTTACTGCAGCAGAAACGTAGAGCTAATCTATTCTTGAAATCCCAGAAAGGCACAGAGCTGAAAGTTCATACCTAACATAGAGGCCAGAGTGAGAAGCAGAGCTGAAAACCAGAGGACTGATTGAAGATCTAAAAAAGGAACAAATGTGCACTATGTCTTTCTATATCCCACCAGTATATACACCACACACACACACACACATACACACACACACACAGAGCAAAACTTCTGGCAAAGTGCAAGTGGTTTTTCTCTTAAGAAATTAAAACAGAAATAAGGTGAGTCAAAGCTTTCTGATGAAATACTATAGTCTCAGAGTAAAGTCCTCAATTCTGGGGGTTCTAGAGTCCTTGGCTGATAGTCAGGTGCCTGACTGTTCACCCTGAAGTAAAGACAAAGTCATTTCCAACTTTTCCCCATATATATCAATGTCCCTACAGAGTTTCCAGTCTAGGAATGTGAGAAATCATTCAGTGTATACCACAGAAAAAAACTAGTATCACCTTTCCACTGTTTATTTATTGAATACAATTGGACAACCAGAGACTAGCAGATAGATAAAGGGGTACAGTGGTAGATGGAAAAATGGCAGTTAAGATCAACAACAAAGATAATTTCCAGAGAAATATTAATTTAAAGGATTATATTTCATGATATTTAATTAATATACCCAGAAGGGAAAAAAAAAAATATATATATATATATATACACCCAGAGAGACTGGGGGAGGGAGGTAGTTTACATCTTTAACACAAAAATAGAATGCCAAGGGGGAGAAAGAAGGAAAGATCAGAGAATAAACTACATGAGAATATGTTTGTGTGCAAAACATGAGTATATATTAGGTCATCCATTCAACACGACCTTATGGAATGTCTGTTGTGTGTCTGTGTACCAGGCATCTTCTCCACAGGCTCTTTTACATTTGAACATTGTTTGGGTAAAAAACACACCAAGAATTCTGGTTAAAAATACCAGTATCACTGAAAATGAAAGAAACTGTACAAAATTCCTATAGTGTGCAAATAATCAACATCAAAATACGAAATGAGATGAGCTGGGCACTAGAAGTTGTAGACAGGGCAAAGTCCTAAGGCATATTGGTGAGTCTGTAGCCACTACTGACAAATGTTATGGTTGTTGTTTTAATGATTTTTTTCTCTACCAATATTAATTGCATTGCTTTTTTTCTTGAAAATATTTATGAAAGCTATTATCAATATGATGCTCAGCTACTGTTTTTATTACTTCTTTTAGGAATTTTTAGTCTGTGTGGCCAAATTTTATAGAACAAAATGCTTAAATTAAGAGAAAGCATGCCATAATTGAGAAATGTTTCTTTATTTAATAGGTGAAACTGTAGGTGTAGGGGGTGGTTGAAAAATTTAGAATGTACAAACTCCACCAGGAAAATTATCTAAAGAACACAGGTCCCTTTCTCAGACTTGAGCCTTGGAGTAATTGATGCAAAACCCACAGTTCTCTGATTCTCTGCTTGGGGAATCAGTCCTTCCCTATGAATTGTCGAGAAATTAAAATATCTTCATCTGTCTCTGAGTCAGCTATTTCTGGTTGAGCCATTTATTACATCTTAAGCTATTAATAGAGTTTAATATCCCCTTCTTTACTTTTACTTTAATTTAAAAGCAAGAGAGTTCTGCTATAGGGAAGTCAATTAACTATTCATTACTGTAAATATGATGAAGGTAGAAAACCTTATACTGCCATTATCCTGTAAGGTACTCGCAGGCTGATTTAAGAGAAAGGTTAGCAGAATATTTATGGTGTGTCTGACTTCTCAAGTGTAAATTCTGAGTAAATCTGCAGGTGAGTGTATTTGATTAGTGCTCACATTGCTCCTGCAATGACTCCATACATAAAAATGGGCTGGAATAAATTGAGGTGAGAAAATGGTCAAATGTGGTCAAACTGCTGGTTCAGATTCTTGTTTGGGGCTCTACAAAAGCAAAGGCATTTATTTTTCATTCCAATTTGTTGTTTTGCTATTCAGAAGCCATCAGTTCGCTTGTTTACTTAATAAATAGCTACTAGTTTACCAGTTGCCAAGGAATATATGAGATATTAATTTATCTTATTCTTACACAGAGGCTTTTAGTGAGAATTTACAGAGTTCAACATTGTCCTGACCTATGAGAATAACATTGTTATTAGCAGGCAAAATTCAGTATGACTACTTCCATTTGAAATCTACTTCAGATTCTCTTTGCAAGTCTTTCCCCTAGGGAAGCAGTTGAGTAGACTGGTTCTAAAATTTTGCATTTATGAACCTCAGCTGGTTACATTCAAATTATCAATTCATCAGCACACAGAGCAACAAAAATGATTTTATTCTAATATAGTTTGATTTGCTTATCAAAGGAGTCACCCCATTTTAAAGTCTCAGCTTTCTTTTAGCTCTCCACAGATCATTTTTAAAGGGTTCCAGGAAAGATTAGAAGCTTCCTCAAATATATCTGTTATTATTTAGCAAAAAGCATTTCAGAACAATTTGACCTAGAAAAATATTTCCTCTTTACATTTCTAAAATAAATATGTCTGGACTTATTAAGATAAGATTTAACTATGGCAAAATATGATAACTATATCAATACTAAGTAATATATTAAATAGAATTGAGTGTGATTGTAATTGGTAAGCTTGTTCCACTAAAATATTTGAAAAGATTAAGTATTCTATTTTTAAAAAAATTTATTCATACTGGATTAAGTATAAAATACATGAGCATCTCCTTAAAAATTCAGTGTTGTGCCTCTCTGTCAGAAATATTTTACCATTGTTCCTATAAAAAAGTCACATCTGATTTATATCATTTTGGCTAAGATTACCTTTTATGGGTCTATAACACAAGTTATGTGTCAAGACTATTCTTGCCTTGAATTTTTCCCCCTTTGGCAAATCCTACTGAGCTCAAAATTTTTTCAAGGATATCAACATTACAAGAATTACATCATCTGAGGAAAACAGAAAATAAACTTTGAAATGACCTGGAAAAATTACTGTGGCTGGGTTAATGTAGTGAGATGCAAGTAATAAAATAGGTGAAAGGCAACAAAACTAATCAGACATATAGATAGTAATCTGTTAATGAAAATATAAGCTCAAAAAAGATCTAGGAGTGATAATAGGATATAGAGAAAATGTCTTTCCAGAGAAAACCATTCTGATGACCTGTTGATTCAAGTAATTAGAAATTTTGATACTAAAAAAAAAAGTATAAACAAGGAAATGATGGCAACTTGACATTTATGATGCTTGCAGGGTAAATACTGTGGCTCCAAAAGTCATTTTGATTAGAAGAGTCCAAAGAACTACCCTATTTCAATAATCTAGGATGAAAATGTGAAAAAAATTTCAGAGTTAATATGAAGAAGCACAAATTTTACAGAAGTATTCCAAAAAGAGAAATTTTCTAAACCAAAAGAATAGATGATGGAAGACCAAAGACATAATGGAAATACTGACATACATGTAACTCTTTAAAGAATTGTTCATTATTCAGTCTCTTTATTTAATCCTCACCTCCACCGTGTAGGACACATAAGGAACATACAATTTCTTCAGCAGATACTAACAGAGGCTCAACTGTTCAGACTGTCTATGTGTTTTTCCAATACACGCATAACTTCCGGCATCTCTCCTTTGTTCCTTTCCTTCTGATTCGTTCTGCCATGCCTTTTTTATTTTAATTTTTTCCAAAAAACACTGTGTCACAATAATGCTATGGATCTCATGCACCTTTCTTCCAGTTGAGAAAAATCAAGTGATATTAGCCAATTTTATGTTTTCTGCCCACACAGTTTTACAGAGGGCCTAGACCAGAGTTATATGCTATGTTTTTGTCTCTGAGCTGCTTTTTCTTTGTATTCTACACTCTCATCCTTCTATATTTTGAGGTGAAGATTTTTCCCATTTTAAACATCTATTGGGGGTGAGACCACTAATAAATCACTTCCTCTCTTCCCTACCTTCTAAACTAATGACCATATTTAAAGTGAATATATCAAGAACAGAAGTGCTGGAGAAAGCAGTTGGAGTGAGCCTAAATTCAGTCAACCCGGTCTTGACATAGAACACTGAGGATAAATTCAAGTCTGTAAACCAGAAATGTTTACATAAACAGGCATCTCTTTCTCACCCTGGATAGACAAGAAAAGAGAAAAGGAAAGCAGACCCTTCTATATAGGAACTTCAATACTTTCAGTTGAATGGAAAGATAGAAGTGATGAGCAAAATAAAAGACAGAGATATTTCTCTAATTGAAGTTCTTCTAAGTTAAGAATGAGATTATTTTCATCTGTGAATGAGGCTAAAAATGTGGCTAAAACATGACAGAAGTTTAAATTCTTTATCACTTAATCTTGTAGGTAGTACAAGATTGTTAGCACAACTCTAGCATCCCGAGGGAGCCAATCATTTTTCAAATTGTGTCTCTTTAAATCTTTGTGCCTAAATTCCACTCTGTGGAATTTTGCTCAAGAAATCTTCCTCTGGAAGCTCTAGTTCCAATCACCTTACAAAAATGGAAAAGATGAAGAAAAGATTATGTACCCTCCCTTCAAGGAAACTGACCTCAAGCGCACACACCACTTTCTTCTGTAGTATGTTGGTCAAAACTAAGTCATTTTCAATTCTACTTTGAAGACTGGAAAATGTCGTCTTAATTCTGTGTGCTCATGCTCCAAGCTAAAATTCAAATTTCTATGCCTAAGAAAGAAAGGGAGAACCAGTTCATAGAACCAGTTTAGAGTGGTAGTTAATTAAGGGCTGGGGATTTGTCAAGGAGTACACACTTCCAACTGGAAGATGAATAAGTTCTTGGGATCTAGTGTACAATATGATGGTTATAGTTAATTATAATACATTATAATATACTTAAAAGTTGAATAAGTTCTTGGGATCTAGTATACAATATAATGATTATAGTTAATTATAATACATTATAACATACTTGAAAGTTGCCAAAAAAGTAGAACTTAAATATTCTCAACACAAAAAAAGAAATAGAATTATGTAGCATGATGTAGGTATTAGCTAATGCTATGGTAGTAATCATTTTGCAACAATAGAAGTGTATCAAATCAACACCCTGTACACCTTAAATTTTCACAATGCTATGTGTCAGTTGCATTTCAGTAAAGCTGGGGGGAAAGGCTTAGGAAACATTGTACTTCTATAGGGACACACTTGCACATAAAGACTACGTGTCACCATTTGTTGTCAATTCTATACAATTATTTAGCATGAACTCTTTTATTCAAGAAGATAGTTATCATCTCATTCCTGTCAGCAAGATAAAATGAGTTGTCATATATGTCTTTAGGTTCACCACAAACAGCCAACTGCATGAGTTAGAACAGGTAGTGGAACCATAGGGACAGATGAGTGCAGTGGGCAGTAGTGATTTGCTTGCCTATTACCTAACATCCCTTGTGGTAACAAAACCTCAGTTTTTCTTCCCCACAGTCTCAGTTCAGATGACTTATATTTCTGCTCCTGTCACTTTCTCCCAGATTTCAGGCCTGAGTAGGTAACCCAGGACAGGTCAGTTGGGGAGTTCTATTCCCCCAGGCCATAATGATGGGGATGGAACACAAGATAGACCAATAGGAACCATTCAAAACTATTTAGAAAGCAGAGGTAAATGTTGCAGGGAGAACAGAATCCCGCCTGATTGTTAGGACAACCCCAAGACTTTAACTTTTTGTTACATAAACAAATAAATTACTGTTTTGCTGAAGCCAATTTGAGTTGGATTTCCATAACTTTTTCCTTTTGTCTGGACAAAGTGGAAGTCAAACTTGAAATCTTTATTCTCTAATTTACAATAATAATTGAACAATGGCATTTGATATGAATATCGTATACAAACTTAAGATAGTGTCAATGATTCTGGCCTCTTAGTATTTGCTGTCTGGTATTATCCCCTCTTCTTGAATGTGGACTGACTCATTGACACTCTTCATGCTTGAACAGATGACAAGCATGATCGTTTGTCCCCTCAAAGATTAATTTGTGAAGCGTTGTGGCTTTTGCCTCACATATTTCTTACTCTCCTGGCTTACTTGTTCTGACAGGAACCAGTTACCATATCTGAGCTGCCCAATGGAGAGGTTCAAGTGGTTTAAACAAAACAAAAAACAAAACTAAAGTCTGCAACCAATAGCCAACAGGGACCTGGGACTATAGTCACTAGTGAGCTTGGAAGGGGCTCTTTGCCTAATCTAGCCTTGATGAGAATGTAGTTCTAGATCATAACTTGCTCTCAGATTTATGAGACAGAGTAGTGAGCTGAGAGACCCAGCTAAGCTACAGTAAGATTTCTGAACCACAGGGACTTTGATATAATAAATGTTTATTGTTTTAAGTTGCTAGAGAGTAACCTTGTCATGCAGCAATAGAATGAGGTTAATCCCAAACAGATTAACAATAAAATACTCATCTTTCGAAGACAAAAAGTATACTTGAAATGATTATATTTATCAATAACTATTTATAGGGTAATTTGAATTATTAAATTTATGCATAGTTTCTAGTATAATATAAACACCAGAGACAAAGGTAAAATTTAATACAAAAATTTTATGTAAAAAGGAAAGGAATACTGGATAGTGGGAAATAGAGAATTTCTACTACCCTTACTACCTGCTTACAGACTAATATGTTCCCATATGGTAGGTAGAAAAACATTCACATATTTAACCACAACTTTTCTTACTCTAATCAGTAATTTTCCAACTGGCAGATATGAGTTTTTACCCTTGCTTAGTCTGATTAATGTTAGTGTATGTTTTGCTATTTTTTACCTTGTTTCTTTGCTTGTTTATTTCATTAGGTGTGAAGAACAGAAATGTTACTGCTGCTGCTGCTAAGTCGCTTTAGTCTTGTCCAACTCTGTGCGACCCCATAGATGGCAGCCCACCAGGCTCCCCGGCCCCTGGGATTCTCCAGGCAAGAATACTGGAGTGAGTTGCCATTTCCTTCTCCAATGCATGAAAGTGAAAAGTGAAAGTGAAATCGCTCAGTCGTGTCTGACTCTTAGTGACCCCGTGGGCTGCAGTCTACCAGGCTCCTCCGTCCATGGGATTTTCCAGGCAAGAGTACTGGAGTGAGGTTGCCATTGTCTTCTCCGAACAGAAATGTTAGGACACCGCATACTCTGCCATCTTTTCTTTGTCAAATTTCTTTGATTTATGCTACTGTGCTCACTCTGGATACCTTCCAGTTCTTCAGACACATGAATCTTCCGTGATCATATAATTTTAAGGAAAGAAGTGCACATATGATAGTTTCATATATATTCTCTTATACTATCATTGTGACTATGGTGGCAGTCTAAAAAGAAGACATATTATTCCAGATTATTAATTTGTCAATTGGTAATTAACTTGCAAAATGCAGGCATCCTATCTTCTCTTAATGGTTGGTTTCAAAGCTTCTCGTGGACTGAGATTGTATAACTTCCTTAAATCCCAAATTTACACAGCTGTAACAAATATAGGGAATTGATAAAAAAAATTGCAGAATGAATAGTAATAACAAAAGAGATGAGAAAGTAACTTAATGCAAACAAAAAGGAGAAAAGAAAGGTGAATAAAACATAGGGAAATAATTTATGCTACTTTTCATGAAATAGAACCATCTGGTACATAAGTAAGAGCAGGAGATATTACCATGGTACTCAATTGGAAAAAGACACACTCTTTAAATATCTACCTACATTGCATATAAATTCAATGTTATGCAAAATATATAACTGAAAACATTGCTTAAAATGTACATTGTAGTCAAACTAAAGAAGAAAACACAATAACAACACATTTTCATAAATATCCATAACTGTAATCAGTTGATGCATGAAATTGAAAAATTACCTTTGCAGGTCAATTTTTTCAAACATAAACAATCCAACTCTACGTTTTTATGAAAAGAACAAACCAACTGATATTGAAAATAATCTTATATCTTAAACCTTAATGCCAATAATATGAGCGGACACCCATAACCAGTAGACATTCAGGCATGACCAAGTCAAATCCCTTATGACTATACAGTGGAAGTGAGAAATAGATTTAAGGGACTAGATCTGATAGATAGAGTGCCTGATGAACTATGGACAGAGGTTTGTGACATTGTACATGTGACAAGAATCAAGACCATCCCCAAGAAAAAGAAATGCAAAAAAGCAAAACGACTGTCTGAGGAAGCCTTACAAATAGCTGTGAAAAGAAGAGAAGTAAAAGGCAAAGGAGAAAAAGAAAGATATACCCATTTGAATGCAGAGCTCCAAAGAAGAGCAAGGAGAGATAAGAAAGCCTTTCTCAGCGATCAATGCAAAGACATAGAGGAAAACAATAGAATTGGAAAGACTAGAGATTTCTTCAAGGAAATTAGAGATACCAAGGGAAAATTTCATGCAAAGATGGGCTCAATAAAGGACAGAAATGTTGTGGACCTAACAGAAGCAGAAGATATTAAGAAGAGGTAGCAAGAATACACAGAACTGTACAAAAAATATCTTCACGACCCAGATAATCATGATGGTGTGATCACTGACACTCACCTAGAGCCAGACATCCTGGAATGTGAAGTCAAGTGGGCCTTAGGAAGCATCACGACAAACAAAGCTAGTGGAGGTGATGGAATTCCAGTTGAGCTATTTCAAATCCTGAAAGATGATGCTGTGGAAGTGCTGCACTCAAAATGTCAGCAAATTTGGGAAACTCAGTCATGGCCACAGGACTGGGAAAGGTCAGTTTTCATTCCAATCCCAAAGAAAGGCAATGCCAAAGAATGCTTAAACTACTGCACAATTGCACTCATCTCACACGCTAGCAAAGTAATGCTCAAAATTCTCCAAGCCAGGCTTCAGCAATACATGAACCATGAACTTCCAGATGTTCAAGTTGGATTCAGAAAAGGCAGAAGAACAAGAGATAAAATTGCCTACATCAGCCGGATCATTGAAAAAGCAAGAGAGTTCCAGAAAAACATCTATTTCTGCTTTATTGACTACGCCAAAGCCTTTGTGCGGATCACAATAAACTGTGGAAAATTCTGAAGGAGATGGGAATATTAGACCACCTGACCTGCCTTTTGAGAAACCTATATGCAGGTCAGGAAGCAACAGTTAGAACTGGACATGGAAAAACAGACTGGTTCCAAATAGGAAAAGGAGTACATCAAGGCTGTATATTGTCACCCTGCTTATTTAACTTATATACAGAGGACATTATGAGAAACGCTGGGCTGGATGAAGCACAAGCTGGAATCAAGATTGCCAGGAGAAATATCAGTAACCTCAGATATGCAAATGACACTGCCCTTATGGCAGAAAGTGAAGAAGAACTAAAGAGCCTCTTGATGAAAGTGAAAGAGGAGAGTGAAAAAGTTGGCTTAAAGCTCAAAATTCAGGAAACTAAGATCATGGAGTCTGGTCCCATCACTTCATGGCAAATAGATGGAGAATTGTGGAAACAGTGGCTGAGTTTATTTTTTGGGGTTCCAAAATCATTGCAGATGGTGATTGCAGCCATGAAATTAAAAGACACTTACTCCTTGGAAGGAAAGTTATGACCAACCTAGATAGCATATTAAAAAGCAGAGACATTACTTTGTCAACACAGGTTCATCTAATCTAAGCTATGGTTTTTCCAGTAGTCATGTATGAATGTGAAAGTTGGACTATAAAGAAAGCTGAGCACAGAATTGATGCTTTTGAACTGTGGTGTTGAAGAAGACTCTTTTTTTTTTTTTTCCATTTATTTTTATTAGTTGGAGGCTAATTACTTTACAATATTATAGTGGTTCCTTGGACTACAAGGAGATCCAACCAGTCCATCCTAAAGGAGATCAGTCCTGGGTGTTCATTGGAAGGACTGATGCTGAAGCTGAAACTCCAATATTTTGGCCACCTGATGCAAAGAGCTGACTCATTTGAAAAGACCTCTAGGAAAGATTGAGGGCAAGAGGAGAAGGGGACAGAGAGTGAGATTGTTGGATGGTGTCACCAACACAATGTGTTTGTGTAAACTCAAAGAGTTGGTGATGGACAGGGAGGCCTGGCTTGGGATGGCAAAGAGTCGGACACAACTGAGCGACTGAACTGAACTGATTATATATGACAGATATGGTTTAATTAACTGTAAGGCTAAATGATCAATGTTGTATATGGTCTATTTTTACCAAACTAAAATACTCAAAAAAACAAATTTATATTTACCAAAACAAATGTTTTCTTAATGCTACCATGACTCCTTTGAGATTGCTTTTTTCTTCGTAAAACTAAGGATATTACATACAAAGTGTCATTTTACTTTTGTTGTGTATAAACCAGAAAAGCCTTCAGGAAGTTCAATGATTTGTCCTTATATCTAATTAACTTAGTCAATAGAGTTATAACCACCTTTATGAAAAAGGATAGAGAATGGTAAATGATAATTTCTTTGGAAAGTGATATCAGGCAAATATGCTTTACTCAAACTATTTTCTCCATCTTCCAATTCTAAACTGATGAATGTCTGTCTTCTCTTCACATTAATACAATTCCCCATCATGTGTATTAGATACCTATATTATCAATTATTGCTGCTACCATCACATATTTGAGTATTTTCTACTTTACAAAGAGTAGCTTAAGTGCAATTTTTGGTCTCTAGAGTCTGGTATTTTCTGTAAAATATTTTGTAATAAATAAATCTAGCATTATTAAACTATACAAAGTTTTCACATATAATACATGTGCATATATACACCATACATGACCTTCTTGGGTGTTGCTAGTTGTGAAGTTGTGACCCACAATCACAGTTAATTGTTAGTTGTGACCCACCTGTCAAATGCAAGAGAGGTAAGAAGTATGGATTTGATCCCTGGGTCAGGAAGATACCCTGTAGGAGGGCATGCAACCCACTCCAGTATTCTTGCCTAGAGAATCCCATGGACAGATAAACCTGTTGGGCTATGGTCCATAGGGTGACAAAGAGTCAGACACAACTGAAATGACTTAGCACAAACTACTTACATCAAAAAGTAGCCCTATACAGTGTTGAACTTTCACTCTTGTTTTTCAATATCCTCTACCATAGTTAATATGAAGTTTCCAGAGTCATTACAGTGGGCTATACTGCTTAGACTAGACTACTTAATTCTACTTAGGCAAGATTGGACAAATGTATGGCCAAGATCTACTGAGCTATTTTAGAGTACCAGCATAGATGCAAACCAGGTGATTATTGGGGTATTGGAAGATATATGATACAGTCATGTATCACCTTATGGAAATTCACGTTCATAGCACAACTGTCCACAAAGAGTCAAGACTTTGTATACAACATGTTAATCTGGTCATGAACTACACTGAGAAAGCTGAAATATCTGTGAAGACTGATTCTAGAGGTAAATCAAAGCAGACAGGAAATAGGACAAACAACTTGGCAAAATCCATATGATCTCAGATAGTGGTGAGCAACAAGTTTTCTATGAGAGATAAGCAAGTTTAATATCCACAATTCAGATGGTCCAGGAAAGCAGACTCCCAAAGCAATAAAATTGAGGGGTAGGGAAAAACTTCAAAAGGCAACCAGTTGAGGAACTGATTTAGTTTCACTTTAAGATAGGAGAATTCTAAGACACGATGCAGTTCCACTTACAAAGCCACCACTGCAAAAAACACAAACAAACAGAAAACTGTGACCCAGAAGCCAGTGGACTCCTACATGTCATCCATGAGGTTCTAATCTTTGTCTGTGTATGAGCCAAGAACTCCAAAGATCAGTGAGCAACATTTGTCAGTCAAGACTGCAGGAGAAAACATCAAGAGTCCCAGGAGGCAAAGTTTGAGGAAGGCACAACCAGAGGAAATAAGGTAAAACATTGAAAGTGAGAAAAAATGATCAATACTCATCATTTGCTTTTGCATAGAATAGGAGGGCCAATATAAAAATAAAAAGATGGAAATAAGACAAATAAAGGAAGTCTCCAGATTTAACAAAAATGTTAAAAGGAAATGTTACATACAATTTTAAACAAATTTTAAATTGATTATATACAATTTTATATGTATTTATTAATAGATCATTGAAATGAAATAGCCAAAATGAACCCATGAGTTAGTTGTAACTATTAGAGACTTGGTGAAAATATGCTAATTGTGCTTTAGGAACAGGGACTGGTGATGTGTGAGAGGAAAGTATGACATGACAATGTCAGCAAATTTAGGAATGTCTCCAGCACTTAAAATGAAATTAGAAACAAGACCAATAAAAGCTTAGTATAAAGAGATACAAGAATAGTTTGTTTATAAACAGTAGCTAACCCACAGCCATTTAGCAACTATAGGTTTTACTTTCACTTTCATTATAAATTAGCCATATAAGTATCTTTCTTTATGCCCATAAGAAGGCTAGTCTTCAATACTTATCATTAATATTCAGCCTTGCTCATTTTTTAATCTATTAATATATTCAAACTTTCTGAGCTGAAGAAATCTCAGCTTTGTAGTCATTAGTGTTCATTATCCTTAAATGAAAATGTACTGGAAATAACTTTTATATCATTCTTGTTGGGCAATTTAAGAGAGAAAATGGGAATATTAATGCTGAAAAAGTACAGTGTAATAGCGAAAAAACCTGGTTAAGAGAATATCCAGCTACAAGGATCACCAGGAAAGATGTGTCTTGTGCGATATGTCACGTAAGATCTCTGGTCTTCTCTTCCTGTTACCAGGAAAGACCCATCCCTCCTCCAAAGCAGAAGGAAGGGATGCCCACCAATACAACCTAACACCAAATTGCTGTTCTTGGTCCAGCACCTTGAAATACCAGCATTCTGTAATTGCCAGAATCAACAACACACTCAAATATTGCCAGACCTGAATTCTCTATCTTTTAACCTTTTTATCTGATAATTTAACATCACTTTTACTCTCAGTCTTGACCTAGTGTTTGTAAGCAAGAAGCCTCACTTACAAGATGCCACCGTTCTTTCCTCTTTAGTGAAACAGAGCAGTCAAACTTACTGTCACTTTGCAGTAACCGTGAGTCATCTCATCAGCTGAACAGCAGGTGACCTCTGGCCAGCCCTGAACACAGGAAGCAGGCACTCTTTTCCACTGAGACTTGGGTTATAGAACACTTTCTGAAGTTGACGTGCCAATCCAAACTCCCCCTAGATCAGTTCACCAGCACCTTCCCTGTCATGGATGCTGCTATCCCACTGACTCCACTTATTGTTCATGGGTTGATGCCATCCACATCTCTCATTGCTGCAATTCCTAAGCCATGCATACCTCTACTTGCCCATATCTTGTACTCTCTGATTCATATACACCGTTCCATTCCTCTACCTTGTTGCATAATTCAGCTTCCATTGCATTTCAAAAGAAGGTTCTCTGCAGTTGTATTCTCTCTATGAGAATCTTCTATTTATTTCCTTCCACAACCTGAAACCTGGACTTCCCCCAGAAATTGCACTCTTCACCGGGGGAAATTGGTACTTCTCTCCCTTCTCACATTATTGACCACAAAGTCAGGAGGCAAAGTCAGCATTCTTCTAACCAAGGCTTCAAAGACTAACTCTCATCCTTTTATGCTCACATAAAACTCTTTCCTTCACGTTAACCTTCTTGTTTTCTTTTTATTAGTATGTTTGGGTGGGTCATTTGCCTATATTCATTCAGGAGTTAAACTGAAGTAAAGAAGCTTTACATCATCTTTACCTAAGACTGAGAAATATACATATCTACTTGGATACCCATCAAACAACCAAGTTTGTTTTTTTTTAATATTCTTTATCCTGTGACCTCTATTACCACTCTGTTTGATCAATTCCTTCCTGAGAGTATACCTTAAAGTTCTAAAAAGTTAGTTTTTATCTCCATTTTTACCACAACTTTCTATTCCTTTCATAACTTCATCTTAAAAAAAAAAACCCAAATGTGCTATATATTGTGAATGGTTAAAAATATTTTATTTTGCAGTGAGAAAAAAGAGATAAGAAGTATTTTAAACCTTGAAGAAAATATAAATGCCAGAATGAATTTCTTAAAGTTGTAGAAAGAGGGCTAAAAAACAAACAATTTAAAAAATTTAAAGATTCAATAGATAAGAACAAAATGCCAATATCTAATTATTTATAAAGTTGACAAAGACAGAAAGAATACTGGTGAGATTAATCCAGAAAAACATAAAGTCACAACTAAAAGGAGATGAAACTACATATTTTAAACATATTTAGAATGAGAAAGTCATAGAATGGATACCAAATAAAGCAAAATCTTAGATAAATAAACAGTTTTTGAAGAAGATAGTTTACTAAAAACTGACTCAGGAAGTTAAAAAGAACTGAAAACTATAATTATTATTTAAATTGAATCTGTAGCTGAAGTTGCATCATGTACACAAAATACACTAGGCCCAGCTCCTTGATGTGTCTTTTTTGCATATTGCTGATTTTTATACAAGATTTTCTGAACTAAAATTTTAAAGATATATTTCCCCTGAATAAAATTACATTTTTCAGTGAAGTGCTCCTGGAAAGATGAATTCACCACATCTCACAAATAAAGACACTGAAAGTTAGGGAGGTAAGCTACCTGGTGAAGGAGATATAACCTCTATAACTGTTCCAATTGCTGTGGTTGCAAAATAAATCTTAAAACAATAACCTTATTTGACTAATAAGCCTGCTGTCCAGGACGAATGTCAGAGAATTTGCAAGCATGTTTTAAAAGCATCATAGTGACCAAAACTGCTTTTAAAAAGAGATGAGTGAATAGAAGTAAGATAGCCACCTAGAGCTGAGACTGTTATCAAACAAAATGATCCAAAGAGACTAAGAAACTAAGTTTCACCTCAATGAAATAGTGCATCAGAAAAGGCTAACCCACCAGCAGAGAGAGAACGTAAGAAGCATGTCTGTCTTGGCCAGGGTTCTAGAGAGGAAATCAAGTCACCTTTTTCTACTTCAAGATTATCATTACTAATCCAGCCCTATTTTGAGTTTGGAGTTTGATTCCTGGTGAACCTGAGATCACAATTTAATGTTGCTGACATATATTTAAAAATACCTACCAAGATGAAAGTAAGAAATTGCCTCAAATTTTCAAGCAAATAATGGGAAAAAAGAACAACATCATTACATGAGATTAATGTTACAGAGATTAAGTTGCAATTTTATACTCAATATCATTTTCTGCTTCCCATGTACTAACAGAAATCCAAAGTTATTGGAGTACTAAGATAAAGAGATATATTCTTCAGGTTCCCTTAAAGCTGGGGGTGGATATGGGATTATTTTGGCCCAAGTTGTTGCAGTTTAGTTGCTAAGTCATATCCTACTTTTTACAACCCCACGAACTGTAGCCTGACAGGCTCCTGTGTCTATGGGGTTTTCTAGAAGACCTCTTCAAAGAGGGCTGACTCAACTTTCCTTATTCTTCTACCCTTGTCTTGTTTCGTACTTCCTGTCTGTAAATCATAAAATTTAAAGTAATTTTTGGAGCAGGAAGAAGCTCACAGTTCTTGCCTACTTTAGCATCTATTATTTTCTATCTTAAAAACATGGACTTCCTGCCTTCCTTCCTCTTCTTGCTTTTTTATCTTTTCATATGGAGGAGAAGTATACAATAAGCATTGCAGAAGGGATTTATTTTCCTGATGTATCAAGAATCTAGGACTAAGGCAGTGACCCTAAAATACCATCAACACTTCTGGCAATGTCTACTATGGTGTCTACAATTTTTGAAATGTGACTTTTCTCCTCAATTGCAGCAGACATCTGTACTCCCATGCATCACAAAGACTTTCCAGAGTATAAGAGGGAAAAGGGAAAAATAAAAGGAAAAGGAAAATGACAGCTAAACCTGTCTCATTTAATCCAAGAATAAACAGCTCTCCTGGGAATCCCATCATATATTGTTCCACTTACAAGTTGTTGGCCACAAATAATATCAGTTAGGCCACACTTGGGCAACAGCCTGTGAAACCAAGAATTTAGCTGGGCACATTACCACACCAAACTGAATTGGATTTCTGTTAGTAGAAAAAGAAGGAGGAGGGTGGAGAATGCATTTTGAGTGTACAACCAGCATTGTCTAGTACAGATTCTCCCTTTCATCAAAATTCTGATCTTTGATTTGTTTAGTTATGTGCAACAAATGGAGGTAATTGGAATATTTAATGTTTAGCCCAAATCAGACAAATGGCTGTGATTCTTAAGATAGAAAAAAAAAATAGAATTTCAGTAATTAATTTAACATTAATACATATAGATCATATGTCCAATATTTAAAGGGATTACATTAGAATATATGTGGCATTCAGGTTATTATATTTATTTAATATTAAATCAGCATTCCACCCCAATTTATTAGAAGGAAACTAAGATACATTTATCTAACTTCCCAGCAAAAGCTTTTGAATATTATATTCTTAACCCAAATGTCCTTATTACATTTTCCTCAGGCGTTTAGCCATTCTGTTACATCTAACAGCAGCAATAATTCTTTATTCCATAAAAAATGGAATTTTACAAGCAGGACAAACGGTTCCATAAATTAGGAGAAATACCTGCCTATGCCGAAACAACGCATTTCTTTCTTATTCACCCTTTTGTGATGTATTTGTTTTAGAATCACACTCTCGTTGTTTTTAAATTTACAACTTCTTTTTACGGCTTGAAATTCTGGTGAAAAATTGGTTGACACCTAGGATATCAAGAAGCAAGGAATTTATAAGTAAAAATGCATATTTTAGAAATGAATGTTTTCTCAAAAGATGTATCTCATCCTAAAATAATTCTGAATAGATTTACTAAGTTAGTAAGATTTTTTCCCAACCCAATTTCAAGGTCTGAGGTGTGTGTTTTAACATAAACACACATATAGTTACCTATGTAGTTGAGAATTTTAAGTTGCTATTTCTAGACAGAATAATCTCAGTGGCATAATATATTCTGTTTGTTTTGTTTTTTCTTTAGGAGAAAATTTGCTAGAATTAATCTAAATCTGCACATGACAATTGCTAAAGAAAATAAATCTATAGAAACAAGACCTTGCATTTCAGTTAACTTACTATACCTGATTGCCTTCTCACATAAGTGAGGCAACTGATAAATAAGCAACAAAATCTTACTGTATAGCACAGAGAACTATACTCATTGTCCTGTGATAAATCATGGAAAAGAATATTAAAAAGAATATATATACATATATATAACTTAATCACTTTACTGCAGAAATTAACACAACATTATAAACCAACTACATAAAACATAACATAAAAATGAAATATATAAAAATACAAAGAAGAAAAAAATGAGTGAGGCAACTATATTAGAATGGGTCAATACTTTTTCATATTTTCACATTTGAATTATGCAGTTGATAGTCAGGAATGGAACCCAAGTGTGTTACACAAACCACTTCAATAAGTCATACAAATACTGAAAATAACATTTGTAAAATTAAGATTTTCTTTCTTCCTCTTTTATAAGTACCTATAAAATTCCCTAAGAGTACAAAAATTACTAAACTTCTTCAAAATGAATATGGTTTAAGAACTTCCACGTCAAGATTCTGAAATACTTCTCTTCTGATATTCTGAGGAAAACTCTTCACAAAAGCCAATACTAATTTATATTTTCACAGATGTATAATTAATATCTCTGCACTTGTATAGCTTCTCTGCAAATGGATCAGACTTTACTCATAAATATGTATTAAACAACTACTATATGCCAGGTCCCATGCTTCTTGAAAAAAGTTTGTTAATCCATAAAATTTAGTGTAATTAAAAAAAAAAAAAACAGGTTTGAGGAGAAAAAAGTTAAAATTAAAATTAGTTATACATTTATACTTCATATGAATTTTTTAAAATAAAATGCTTAATGCTTTATTTCTTTTTCAAACTTAGAATAAATACAGAACTAGAACTGCAGAGAATTCTTGGAAAGCCATTCATATATATTGGAGAATCATGAATTCTGTGCATTTAAAAGTATTTTTAAATGTCTATGGGAAACTATGCTGGATACTCATACAGACACAAGAATGAAAAAGACACATGCTGTGGCCTCCAACATTTATAATCCAGCAGGCAAGAAAGTAATTGTAGTACAAGGCAAAATAAGAAATGGAATGTTTGTTACAGGTACTAGGGAAAAGGAGAGACAGGGAGAGGTAGGGAGGTGGTTGCTCTCTTTGGGACATCAGAAAATGCTTTACCTATTTAATCCTCATGACAGACCTGCAGAGGCAGACATTCTTATTCACATTTTATTGATGAGAAAATGTAAAGAGATGAAATAACCTGCAGAGACTGTATCAATCTGTGTCTCTAAGAGACTTCCGGGGGCAAACTATTCCCTCTGCCTGCCTCTGTCCTCAATGCCCTACACAAATATTTTCATGAAGAGTTAGCTCAAAACAAACTTTCGTTGAGTTATGACACTGAGTTTGAAGCTGTTTGCTACTACGGCATACACTATTATTCACCCTCATTTGATCTGGGCAGAGGAAAGAATAAACATAAACATTTAAATGTTGAGAGTGTACGATGGTGAGAAATTTAGTTGACTAGAGAATACCCCTATGAAGGGTGGTAATGTGTGATTAGACTGTAAAAACCAGTTGACTCTATGATATAGCAGTTCTTAAATCCAGTGGAAAGTGACTCTCTCAATCCAGGAGGTATAATTCAGCACTTAACAGGCTCAACACAGCGTGAAGACTAATTGTTAACAAGAAATGCATAGAATAAAAGTGATTTCTAACCTAAACCATCTATTATCCTATATTTTGAAGATGTTCTCTATATCATGTTATCTATATCTTTCTCTAAAATGAGATTTATAGAAAGGGTGCAATGAGATAAGCTAAAAGAGTCATTTTGGGAATAATATTAAAAATAATGTTAGCTATATTTATTGAATAACTAATAGATGGCAACACAAAAGTTTTAGAAAATTAAATATACTAAGTTAGACAATATCTATTCAACTAAGAGATGACTTGAAAAAATTCCAGAAGTTGTTTGCATGAAGATATGGTTGTTCACCCTTAAATCATCTCTAGAGTTAATGATATACTAAACACACACACACACACACACAGCCTTTCTATAGCCTGGATCCAGTCAGCAGTAACTGGTTACCATCTGCATCATGATATGCAGCAAATATCAGACATCTATCAAATTGCATCTACACAAGGGGGAGAATACTGGACTAGGAAATGCTGACATCACTGCCAATAAAAACTGAAGATGTGGAACGTGTAAGTAAAACAGAAGGGATTGGTGCTCAATGGGTTATAGCAGTCGCAAATATCAGTGCCAACAAGCCAATGTCCAAACAACAGAAGCAAATAGAGATGAGGACATTTTGAAACTCATGGAGGACAAGAGAGGACACCCAGGAAGTTAGAAGAAAGGTAGCCAGACCTACACCAAAACCTAGCATTCCCATGTCTCTGTATTCTGAGATTGTAGAAAAAACTGTAATCTGTGAGAAAGTTGCTAAAAAACAAAAAATAAAGTTTTATCCAGGTCTGTGGAAATGCTATATAATTGACCAGAAGACCTTGAAAAGGAGGAATAGCAGAACTAATAAAATAGAACCTAATGAAATGTCTAATATGCATTTTCCTCAGCCCTAACTCTTCCAGTGCATAAATCATTGAGATATGCATACTGTTTCTTTGAAGATCTAAAGTTCAAGATACTCTATATACTATTCTAAGCCCTCTGTAATAAAAAATGATCAAAGGATACAAATAATTATAAAGAGTAATGCATATTTTTCAATATACTTAATTTTTTTGAAATTAGAAAGATATGCTCAAATTTGTTTTTTTAAAGTTTATTAATTTGTATGTTTTACAAAACTCTAGGATCAAAAGATACTATGATGTTAGGAACAAAAAACATCACTTGACAAGAACAACAGATCCTTGTTCAAATGTTTTTTGGAATTATTACAGAATTAGCTCTTCTCTTACAGCTTCATAGTATAACTAAGAAGTTAAAAGTTGCGAAGATATCTACAGCAAAGTAATAACTTTAGCTTGATTTAAGTTAAATAAAACTGTTTCCCCAGGAGAAGTTTATTCATTGTGTTTTTTAATACCAACCTTCTAATACCCATTCAGGCCTATATAGACTAGAATGTTTAAAGTATGGTTTCTCAATCTTAGCACTATTGACATGTTTGTTTTCTATCGTTACACAATAAACACCAAATTTGGTGAATTAAAATAATACCCATATACTAACTCACAGTTCAGCAGGTCAGAAGTCCAGTATAGCATGTACGGTTCTCTGCTCTAGCTGGGGATGAGTTCTGACTTGGAGGCTGGAAGAGTCTGTGTATTAGTCACTCAATCATGTCTGACTCTTACTATCATCCCCTACCCTACCCCCATGGACTGCAGTCTGCCAGTCTCCTCTCTCCATGACATTTCCCAAGCAAGTATACTGGTGTGGGTAGCCATTCCCTTCTCCATGGAATCCTCCCTACCCAGGGATCAAACATGGATTTCCTATATTGCAGGCAGATTCTTTACTATCTGAGCCACCAAGGAAGCTGTTGGAGGCTAGACATCTTCTTCAAAGTGCATTCTTGGGAAGAGCATAGATGTTATGGCTGTGGAATTGAAGTCCTTATTTCCTTGCTGGATGGTCAGCCAGAACTACTGTTGGCTCCTGAAGGCCACTTGCAGATCCTTGACTGTAGGCTTCAGAATCTTAGCAGAAAGAACTTCCTCGCATGTATCAAATCTTTATCAAATTCAGAAGCTCTCTGATTTCCTCTTCTATGACTATCAGGAGAAAACTCTTTGCTTTTAAAGGGCCTAAATGATTGGCCTACTTGGCTATCTCCCCATCTTAATGTCAACTGTGCCATATAACATAATCATGCATAAAATCATATTAGCAGTTCTGGGATTATACATGGTGTGTACACAGAGAGGGTGATAAATCTTCAGGGACATTTTAGAATCCTCCCTACCATTTGATGAAATGATTCTTTGCTCTGGGTTCTGTTCCATGTAATAAGAGTTAATTTAGCAGGATCCCTGTCCTCTACCCCTAGACCACCCAAACCCCTGGCCCCATACTGGTGCATGACCTGTTAGGAACCGAGTTTCACAGCACAAAGTGAGTGGCAGACAAGTAAGCAAAGCTTCATCTGTATTTACAGCCACTCTCCAGTACTTGCATTACTTCCCGGGTTTCATCTCTTGTCAGATCAGCCACAGCACTAGGTTCTCATAGGATCAGGAACCCTGCTATGAACCATGTGAGAAAGGGGTCTAGCTTGTGCGCTCCTTACAAGAATCCAGTGCCTGTTGATGGAGCTGAGGTGGTGATGATAGCACTGGGGAGTGGCTGCAAATACAAATTACCATTAACAAAGTAAATGTAATGCATTTAAATTATCTTGAAAACACCCCCCCACCCCCAGTCCTTGGAAAAATTGTCTTCTATGAAACTAGTCATGGTGTCAAAAAGATTGGGCGCTGATGCACTAGATGATAGCTGCCTTCTCCGCCCCAAATTTTCACGCTCAAAAATGTCTCCCAGCTTTGCCAAATGTCCCCCGGGGTGAGGATGAGAGGCAAGATTGCTCTGAGATAAGAATCACTGGTTAAAACTCTCTTCTGCTATCATGAAGTGCAGTGTAAAAATAAAAATATGCATACTCCTACTATTTTTAAGTCCCATAAAATATGGATTTTGTTAACTTACTGTAACTTTATTAACTTGCTGTTGGTTTTTAAATACATAATAGCATATATTATTATAATAACTATCTTACAATGGGGCTATATTATTGATTTATTTTTGCTACTTGAACAGCAACCATGATAAACACTAGTTTTAAAAAATTAGGCAACTAGAAGGAAGAGTAGTGGGAAATTCAAAGAATTTAGACTTAAAATTGAGATAACTCATTAATAGAAGTCAAAGCAGGATCCATATTGGCCTTCAAGTCCTAATTTTCCTTCAATTTGTTATGGATCTGTTATGAATTTGCCACCTATGGAATTTTCTCTACCCTCCTAAAATTTATTGATATTCAACATGGAGCATTTTCAAGGTTTTAAGTTTCACAGTTTTACATCTAGCTCTATAAAATGGAAGTGTCTTTTATTAGTTCTAAAAAGTATCTTTTGTGAGTTTTTGGGGACAAACTTCAAATATTCTCAGATTGCTAAAATTTCTCATGTCCATCCTCTCATAATATTTTTGAATTTATGGATTTTCACTGCATTCCTTCTTGACTTTTATTTTCTCCAGGTTTATGAATTCTAATTTTTTTTTCAAAATCTCTACTTATATAGAAGCATCTTTCTATTCCATAATTCATGTGGTCTCAAGACTTTGTAATGAGGGTAGAGTCTGCTTTTTTGAAGCCTTGCTATCAAGAGTGTGGAAAGAAGGGGCTGTGGGCTGACACTGCCAAAGCATACACTTAACTAGTTGTTTAAGTTTGGACTACTTAAAGTCGGGTCCTCATTGTTGTTACTCTAATCTATATATTACATCACATACTTTTTTGGATTGTTAAAAAATTAAAGATGTAATATATGCAAGGTCCCAAAATAGTGCTTAGCTCCTAGAAGTCACAAATAAGTTTAACTATTCATTTAAGAAATGTATGTTGAAAACTCATCTGTGGTAAATGCATTTAGCAGTTGAAAACACACACACAAAACAGATGCCTTGGTCCTCATTGGTCTAGTAACTTTTATGCTCATATGAAGATGATACACAAAGGGAGGAAGATTTTAACTGTGATGTCCTTGCCCTACTGGCTGGAAAATTAAGATTTTGGAAACTGCCTAGATACTGATGACAGTTCCCAGTTGTTCTGTCTTTTCAATCCTTAATGAGAGCCACTAGTAAAGAAATAAATTACTAGTCTATGCTCTAACTATGATTATCCTCTGTGGGTAACTTTGCAAAACACAGACATCTAAACATCCCAAGATATTCTGATTCATTATGTTTCCAAAGAAGTATAATAATGTTGACCCCTGAAAAACATGGGACTTAGGGACACCGACCCTCCTCATGGAAAATGTACATATAATGTATAGCCTGTTCTTCATATAATGGATTCCTGCACATCCCAGGTTCCCTCCATATTTGCAGGTCTACATTTGTAGATTCAACCAACAGAAGATCAAGTCACAGTATACTACTTACTATTGAAAAAAAGAACAAACCACAGAGTCATGGACCTGAACAGTTCAAACTTCTGTTGTTCAAGAATCAGCTATAAAATCTGAAAGTTCAAAGAGGGTCAAGGTGAGTTTGGCATATAATTCAAGTCTGGAGGTTGTGGCCTTGTGGACCATGATTTATGGCTACTTATTTTATCATCCACTAACCAACTGGGTATCACTGCCTTAATTTATTGTGTTGCTATGAACTTTGCTCAACGTGGTAATTTCCTGCTTGAAGTGTTTCAGGACTGGGTATATCAGTATTTTATGGAAGCACACAATAATGTTTTCTATTTTGTATTCAGCACTCCTCACCAAAAATTCTCAACTTCCTGGCAAATCTTCTAGGCAAAGCTCATCAGTAACTATTTTATCATAGAGTATGACTGATTAATAAAGAATCAAATGAAAAATGAAGTGACTTTGGGTTTTCCTGGTGGCTCAGTGGTAAAGAATCTGTCTGCCAATCAGGAGACGCAGATTTGAGCTCTGGGTTGGGAAGATTCCCTGGAGAAGAAAAGGACAACCCACTCCAAAATTCTTGTCTGGGAAATCCTTTGACAGAGCAGCCTGATAGGCTACAATCCTTGGAGACGCTAGGAGCTGGACATGACTTAGCAATTAAACAAGAACAACAACAACAATTCTTTAAGTAAAGGCTAATGACATAAAGAGACACAGCTGGTTATTCAATGTAATGAGATCTGACACTTTGGGTGACTAGGCATATAAAAAAAATTTTTGCAAGTTTCTCATGTCTACTATACATCACTATGTGCTATCTAGTGTGAAGTTCATATGCTTTTCCTCTCTTCATTTATATAATCTTGCTTGATCATCTTTAAATTTTTCTATTTATATGTTATTTCATTCTCTAGAAATTAAGTGACATCTGTAAATATGGCAGGTTTGCTAATCACTTTAGAAATCTCATTAAAGTAGTAAGTAAATATGATCTCATAAGAATTTTTTTTTTAAACCCTTGCATTCACAGCTTTCTACTTCTCTATGTCTGATCCAGGGTCATTGGCATTAATTCAATTATTTATTCATTATCTCTTGTTTCCTTGATTTCCCTTATCTTTTCCTTTTTCAGTATTGTGCTTAACTTTTCAAAATTGTCTAATGTTGTTAGTTTAATTTTTCCATTTTTAAGAAAAAAGTAAAAAAAAAACAACCAAAAAAGACATCTGCAATTATTAACCAAAGTGATCTCCACTGAGAAGTTTTCCTATATTTTCCTCAGTATATACAATTCCATAAATGTTCCCTAATCTTATGTTTTACTACATTGTGCTAAGAAGAAATAAGTATGCAAATTGCACTAACTGGGCTATAATTCATAAAATTATCTCAGATGTCCCTCTCAGGAATAAAATCAATTGGTATTCTTAAAGGAACTATTTGCTAATCACATAGTACCACATTTTCATAAGTTTATCCCGATCTTTTTTCTCCATATTTTTTCTTGGTAATTACTTATTTAATTTTCTGTAATATTTCTTTTATTTTTTTGTAATATTTCCTTTAAAATGTTGTATTTCAAGTGTTTTACCACACAATGGTTGACGACCATAGGTATCTTCCTACTCCAGCTTACACAATTTCCTCCAAATTTATTAGCTAATAGTATCCCCAGAATCATAGCCCTAAATATGCATTTAGGACTGTATGCCATTGAGTTTTATGATGACCATTGCAAACGGACTTCCAGAACTGACTTTGATTTGCTTGTCAAAGGGAAAAAAAAAAGTCTCACAATTCTTTCACTTCTAGTGTCCTAGAGCAATCAATACCCATTGCAAATGCAATTTTCCTTTTTCTATTATTGTTATTTCATACTAATTTTGAAATTCACCATTTCTTCTAGGGAATAAGAATCAAGCTCAATAGTTGAGTAAGAACTGGAAGTGATTTGAGCTTTTATAGTCTTCTAGAATAGATTCATGTGAAGGCCTCATTATAATGGTGGACAAAATTCTGGAAAATTAAGAATTCTGAGGTTGGTAAACTTTGTATTTCTTTTAAAGGGTGTTTGCATATGATGATTTGAAAAGACATTAAAAATCATTTTGTCTCACAAAGGTTATTCAAGGCATGTATAGTTTGGAATTTCCCCTTTAAATACACCAAACTATCTGCTGTATTTTGTAAGATGATAATGAATCACTTCCAAATATGTATACTTTTGAACTGAAATGTTTCACATTTGAAGAAAGCCTAAAGGCAAGTAAAATTTTGATGTTTGAAATTACCAAGTTTTATATGCTAACATACCAACTGATACATACACATATATATAATATTTAAAATGTAAATATTAGTAAAAGATTTTATTAGTAAAAGAGTCTTAGTTTCTCACACAGAGATTTTCTTCCAACATCCAGGGATATTATATTTACTTTTACAGTTAAAAATCAAGACTCATAAAATTAAATCATCTATTACAGAAGTTAATACTGGTAAAATTAAAATAATATATAAGAATGAGGATCACATAGGTTTGGTGGAAAAGTCACTAATCAAAGATTAAATATTTGCTGAGTTCTGTCATTATGCAAAATATAGCAAGGGCTCCAACATATTTTTAGTCTACTTGCTTATATAATCTCATCACAGAATACAGAATACCATATTTGAATACAATACATAATGGAAACAAATTGAGAAAGAACAAAGAGATCGTTAAAAAATTAGAACAATGACACTAAATCCATTTAAATACCTGTCTTAAAAAATGTGAGGTTTTCTCTCTGTCATGTTTTGGTTTATGGAGCTGATTTCATTTAACAAAGTTCTCCAAATATTTACTGTGTATCTTAGGCACAGTTTAAGAGTTTCAAGTATTTTAATGGAATAACTACTCTAGGAAATGGAAAATTTAGTGAGAAACTAACATTTGAAAAACAATATAATTGAGTTGATTGCTATAGATTTGGAAAAGTCTGTCTTAGAGAAATAGCCTGGACTTGGAAATAAGAATGAAATAATTTTTAATTCTTGTTCTGCCACTAATAAACAATATGAATTTGTCATGGCATTTAACCTCTCTAAATAAAATTGTTTATCTGTAAAGTGAAGATATAAGTTTGAAAATTCATGAAAAGGCTTACGTGAGACGTAGCATTTGTAAAGTAGCGAAGTGTCTTTCAGAATAGACACTCAAAAAGTCTTTGCTATCATGCTCAATGATGAATCATTTTTTCCTAAAGTGAAGGGAATGGGAAAGCATGTTAGAAAGGCTATAATACTAAGATGCTATTGGAACTTTACTTCAGAGTATGGATTTTATATGATGCCTGCCATTAATAACATTAATTCGTTCTAAAATTATATTTATCTCTTAGCCAATGATCCTTATTTTTAAGAAAGGGCAGTACAGCATAAAGAAAATAAAAATTACATCCATTTAAAAATTTTATTTAGATAATAGAGATCAACATAGGATAGCCAAGAGCAGTTTATTCAAGATACAAAGAGTGACTTTGAATTAATTACTTCAACATATCTAAATCCTATCACCTTTGAATCACATTTGCTTTCAAATAAACCAATGTTGACTTGATAAACACTATCATGAGCAGTATGAAAAGGCAAAAAGACAGGACACAGAGATGTACTCCTCAGGTTGATAGGTGTCCCATATCATACTGGAGATCAGTGGAGAAATAACTCCAGAAAGAATGAAGAGATGAAGCCAAAGAAAGAACAACACCCAGTTGTGGATGGGACTGGTGATGGAAGTAAAGTCCGACGCTGTAAAGAGCAATATTCCATAGGAACCTGAAATGTTAGGTTCATGAATCAAGGCAAATTGGAAGTGGTCAAACAGGAGATGGCAAGAGTGAATATCAACATTTTAGGAATCAGTGAACTAAAATGGACTGGAATGGGTAAATTTAACTCAGATGACCATTATACCTACAACTGTGGGCAAGAATCCCTTAGAAGAAATGGAGTAGTCATTATAGTCAACAAAAGAGTCCAAAAGGCAGTACTTGTATGCAGTCTCAAAAACAACATAATGATCTCTGTTCAAGTCCAAGCAAACCATTCAATATCACAGTATAATCAGATTGATTATATTCTTTGCAGTCAAAGATAGAGAAGTTCTATACTGTCAGAGAAAACAAGACCGGGAGCTGACTGTGGCTCAGATCATGAACTCTTATTGCCAAATTCAGATTTAAACTGAAGAAAGTAGGGAAAACCACTAGACCATTCAGGTAAGACCTAAATCAAATCCCTTACAATTATACAGTGGAAGTGACACATAGATTCAAGGGATTAGATCTGATAGACAGAGTGCCTGAAGAACTATGGATGGAGGTTCACAACACTGTACAGGAGGCAGGGATCAAGACCATCCACAAGAAAAAGAAAACGAAAAGGCAAAATGGTTGTCTGAGGAGGTCTTACAAATAGCTATGAAAAGAAGGGAAATGAAAGGCAAAGGAGAAGAGGAAAGATATACCCATCTGAATGCAGATTGCCAAAGAATAGCAAGAAGAGATAAGAAAGCCTTCCTCAGTGATCAGTACAAAGAAATAGAGGAAAACAATAGAATGGGAAGACTAGAGATCTCTTCGAGAAAATGAGAGATACCAAGGGAATATTTCATGCAATGATGGGCCCAAAAAAGGACAGAAATGGTATGAACCTAACAGAAGCACAAGATACTAAGAAGAGGTGGCTCAAATACACAGAAGAATGATACAAAAAAATCTTCACTACCCAGATAACCATGATGGTGTGGTCACTCACCAGACATCCTGAGATGTGATGTCAAGTAGGCTTTAGGAAGCATCACTATGAACAAAGCTAGTGGAGTAATGGAATTCCAGTTGAGCTATTTCAAATCCTAAAGACGATGCTGTGAAAGTGCTGCACTCAATATGCCAGCAAATTTGGAAAACTCAACAGTGGTCACAGGACTGGAAAAGGTCAGTTTTCATTCCAATCTCAAAGAGAGACAATGCCAAAGAATGTTCAAATTAATGCACTATTATGCACATCTCACATGCTAGCAACGAAATGCTCAAAATTATCCAAGTCAGACTTCAACAGTAGGTGAACCATGAACTTCCAGATAATCAGTCTGGATTTAGAAAAGGTAGAGGAACCAGAGATCAATTAATAACATCCGTTGGATCACTGACCAAGCAAGAGAGTTCCAGAAAAAACATCTATTTCTGCTTTATTGACTATGCCAAAGTCTTTGACTGTGTGGATCACAGCAAACTATGGAAAATTCTTCAAGTGATGGGAATACCAGACGACCTTACCTGTCTCCTGAGAAATCTGTATGCAGGTCAAGAAACAACAGTTAAAAATGAATATGGAACAAGAAACTGTTTCAAAATCGGGAAAGGAGTATGTCAAGGCTGTATATTGTCACCCTGCTTATTTAACCTATATGCAGAGTACATCATGAGAAATGCTGGATTGGATGAAGCATAAGCTGGAATCAAGATTTCCAGGAGAAACATCAATAGCCTCAGATATGCAGATGACACAACCCTTAGGTCAGAAAGTGAAGAACTAAAGAGTCTCTTGATGAAAGTGAAAGAGGAGAGTGAAAAAACTGGCTTAAAATTCAACATTCAGAAAACTAAGATCACGGCATCTGGTCCCATTTCTTCATGGCAAACAGATGAGGAAACAGTGGAAACAGTGAGAAACTATTTTTTTGAGCTCCAAAATCACTGCAGATGGTGACTGCAGCCTTGAAATTAAAAGATGTTTACTCCTTGGAAGAAAAGTTATGATCAAATTAGACAGCATTGTGAAAAGCAGAGACACTACTTTGCCAACAAAGGTCCATCTAGTCAAAGGTATGGTTTTTCCAGTAGTCATGTATGGATGTGACAGTTGGGCTGTAAAGTAAGCTGAATGCTGAAGAATTGATGCTTTTGAACTGTGGTGCTGGAGAAGACTCTTGAGAGTCCTTTGGACAGCAAGGATACCCAATCAGTCCATCGTAAAGGTAATCAGTCCTGAATATTCATTGGAAGGATGGATGCTGAAGCTGAAACTCCAGTGCATTGGTCACCTGATGTGAAGAACTGACTCATATGAAAAGACCCTGATGCTGGGAAAAGTTGAAGGTGGGAGGAGAAGGGGATTACAGAGGATGAGATGGTTGGATGGCATACTGATTCAGTGGACAGGAGTTTGAGTAAACTGAGGGAGTTGGTGATGGACAGGGAGGCCTGGTGTGCTGCAGTTCATGGGGTTGCAAAGAGTCGGACATGACTGAGTGACTGAACTGAACTGAACTGACTTGATAAATCTGCTAGGGATCAGAACAACTTCAACCATGTTTTAACAGCTTTCTTGAAAGTATCTGTTGATATAGCAAATGAGTTGCCAGGAAGAAATTACTGAGGTTGAAAATAGGGGAATATGGTCAATTTTCAGGTTGAAAACAGAAAAGTAAATGACCACAGCCCTGCCCCTTTGAAGATCTCCCATTCTATCAATGCTCTTATCATGCTGGGACCTTATCATTTTACGCTTTTCTGTAGCAGCATAGAGAGAAACATTTATAATAAAACAGTGGTTACCATTGTGGTTTTTTTCAGAGAGGTTGAAAATAGGTGAAACTTTTTAGGCATCTAAAGGATAAAATTCTCCAGGCCATAATAATGGAGTGGGTAGCCTTTCCCTTCTCCAGGGTATCTTCCCAACCCAAGAATCAAACCCAGGACTCCTGCATTGCAGGAGAATTCTTTACCAGTTGTGCCACAAGGGAAGCCCAAAGGATTAAAAAAAAAAAAATAGTGTGAAGTAATAACTAGATCCTTATTTCCATTTTCTAGTGTTTAGTAAGTATTGAAGTTTGCAATGGGAATATATGAGAGTGCTTACATTATTTACAAACTGATTTATGATACATGTAATTATTAAGAGCCTATCAGGTACCCAGGAAATACAGAGCAACCAAAGGAAAAGTATGCAACACACTCTCCTCACCTCAGAAAAATTAGTTTATTTGGGTCAAAAGAAATTCATGTCTCACATCAGGAAATAAGTAAGTATAGGCGGCACTGAATGAAGCAGATGCCACGGAATGAAAAGAGCAGATGAGTGAAGAAATTGGTGGGGGTTAGCGTTACAAGTCAAAAGTGAATATTAAGGCTACAGATGTTCTGGATGAAGAGGTGCCCTACTTGAGGGCTCCTTGCCATGTGGCATTAAGGAAATGAGAAAAGGGAAAATGACCTCGGGGTGGAGGGGCCAGAGAGAAGAAATCTGAGGATATGAGATAAATAGCTCTGGTGGAGTTGAGCTCTGAATTAAGTAATACCTAAAATGTACATTCTTAAATAAGAAAAGACCGAGATGCTTTTTTTAAGTTTGTTTATTTCTGGCAGGACAGAAATGAGAAGGACAAAGTAGTTTCTTGGTCATGTAGTTGTGGGTTATAGTCACTCACACAGCGAAAGTGTTTATTCTCGGGGCTTCCATGCAGCTGCCTGGAGCCGGCCCTGGAGCCAGGCAGAGCTTGAGCACGTGAAGCCAGCATGGACTTTTACATGGTAATTTTGCTGGAGCTCACATCTAAGACCCCGCAGACTTTGAGGGCTTAGCTCTCAAATCCAAGCTTTTGGAACCCAATTTTTGTTTCTCTCAAATTAATGCCTTTGAGATGAATATTAAAGCATATTTTGAAATTCAAAAGATAAGCATTGTCTTTCTAGTTATCTGAACTTTTCCTTTGCCAGAGGCATGAAGGTGAAAAATCTGAATTTCCCAGAATAATCAGGTTAATGTGTGTATATAGCTACATATATACATATAAAGCAATATATGTTTATTACATTTATATCATAAAAAATTACACTTACTATTATTTTCTGAAGAGGATATTTTTCATTGCTACCCCGTTGTAAGACTGTTTTATCAGTAAAACAATTTGGGAAACATTGTTTCTCCTATTAAGTGATAGTAACTATTACCATATGAAATGTCATCTGAAACCCTGAAATATACATATTTTAAATAGATTATTTTAAAATTAGTTGACCATGGAACCCATTTATTGGGATCTATGTTTTATCTTTGCATAAGAACTGAAGAAATACTTATGGCAAATATTGCTAGATGGAATCTAGAAATCGTATGAAACAGAAATCAGCTTTTTAAGTGAGATTTTTCATCTCCCCCACCATCTAACTCAACGTAACAGCTGTGAGAAGTCAGGAAAACCATCTTACTCATCTTACATTCTTAACATATGACATGTTATATAAGCTTTGCTTGCATGTGTGCTCAGTCATGTCTGACTTTTTGTGACCCTCTGGACTGTAGCCAGCAGATTCTTCTGTCATGGGATTCTCAAGGCAAGAATACTGGAGTGGGTTGCTGCCCTCCTCCATGTATATAAGCTATAGATGGGCTACATATGTGTTTTGTTCAAATTTTCTTAAAAACTGGATGCATTTCTGGTAAAATGTATCAACATTCCTTTCTAAAATATTGTACAGGTTTGAGATTTGATTTTTATTATTATTGTCAGGTTAGAGTAGATTTATATAAAGGATAGTTAAGTAAAATATGTTTAAAAGCATGTAACTAATTAATTAATAAATACTTATTAGGATTTGGGGATGAGTAACATGCTTGTAGCTAAGATGTGAAACTCAGAATTGAAAAGGAACCCTTGACAGAATTGATTATATTTAGATTTAAACTGGTTCTTTAAAAAGATACCATAGTTGAGGCTGATAAGCAAACAAGAGACAAAAATAGTTGCATTTTCTGACAGTTTTACTCTAAAAGTGTTATTATCTCTTATATTTATGTAAGAAAAATATAAATGTCTTAGAAAACAGTAACATGAAGAGGTATCTAACAAAAAATGCAAAATACAGTATATCAATATGTCTTTTCAGTTCAGTTCAGTTGCTCAGTCATGTCTGACTCTTTGTGACCCCATGGACTGAAGCATGCCAGGCTTCCCTGTGCATCACCAACTCCTGGAGCTTGCTCAAACTCATGTCCATCAAGTTGGTGATGCCATCCAACCATCTCATCCTCTGTTGTCTGCTTCTCCTCCTGCCTTCAATCTTCCTCATCATCAGGGTCTTTTTCAATGAGTCAGCTCTTCACATCAGGTGGCCAAACTATTGGAGCTCCAGCTTCAGCATCATTCATTCCAATGAATATTTCAGGACTTATTTCTTTTAGGATTTACTGGATTGATCTTGCAGTCCAAGGGACTCCCAAGAGTCTTCTCCAATAACACAGTTCAAAAGCATCAATTCTTTGGCGATCAGCTTTCTCTATAGTCCAACTCTCACATCCATAAATGACTACTGGAAAAACCATAGCTTTGACTAGATGGACTTTGTCAATGAAATAATATCTCTGCTTTTAATATGTTGTCTAGGTTGGTCACAACTTTTCTTCCAAGGAGCAAGTGTCTTTTAATTTCTTGGCTGCAGGCAACATCTGCAGTGATTTTGGAGCCCCCAAAAATAAAATCTGTCATCGGTTCCCCAATTATTTGTCATGAAGTGATGGGACAAGATGCCGTCATCTTAGGTTTTTGAAAGCTGAGTTTTAAGCCAACTTTTCCACTCTCCTTTTTCACTTTTGTCAAGAGGCTCTTCAGTTCCTCTTCCCTTTCTGCCATAAGGAAGGTGTCATCTGCATTTCTGAGTTTATTGATATTTCTCCCAGCAGTCTTGATTCCAGCTTGTGCTTCATCCAGCCTGGCATTTCACATGATGTATTCTGCATGTAAGTTAAATAAGCAGGGTAACATTATATAGTCTTGATGTAATTCTTTTCCAATTTGGAACCAGTCCATTGTTCTATGTCTGGTTCTAACTGTTGCTTCTGGACCTGCATACAGATTTCTCAGGAGGCAGGTAAGGTGGTCTGGTATTCCCACCTCTTTAAGAATGTTCCACAGTTTGTTGTGATACATATAGTCAAAGGCTTCACCATAATCAATAAAGCAGAAATAGATGTTTTTCTAGAACTCTCTTGTTTTGTCTATGATCCAGTGGATGCAGGCAATTTGATCTCTGGTTCTTCTCCCTTTTTTAAATCCAGTTTAAACAACTGGAAGTTTTCGGCTCACATACTGTTGAAGACTGCTTTGGATAATTTTGAGCATTATTTTGTAGCATGTGAGATGAGTGCAATTGTGCAATAGTTTGAACTTTCTTTGGCATTGCCTTTCTTTGGGATTGGAATGAAAACTGACCTTTTCCAGTCCTGTGACCTCTACTGAGTTTTCAAATTTGCTGGCATATTGAGTGCAGCAGTACCACAGCATCATCTTTTGTGATTTGAAATAGCTCAATGGGAAATCCATCACCTCCACTAGCTTTGTTCATAGTGATGCTTCCTAAAGCCCACTTGATTTCACATTTCAGGATGTCTGCCTCTAAGTGAATGATCACACCATCATGGTTATCTGGCCCATTAAGATCTTTTTTGTATAATTCTGTGTATTCTTGCCACCTTTTCTCAATATTTTCTGCTTCTGTTAGGTCCCTACCATTTTATTGTGCCCAATATTACATGAAATGTTCCCTTGATATTCTTGAAAAGATCTCTAGTCTTTCCTCTTCTATTGTTTTCCTCTATTCCTTTGCATTCATTGATCACTGAGGAAGGTTTTCTTATCTCTCCTTTCATTTCTTTGGAACTGCATTCAGATGGGTATATCTTTCCTTTTCTCCTTTGCCTTTAGCTTCTCTTCTCAGCTCTTTGTAAGGACTCCTCAGACAACCATTTTGCCATTTTGCCTCACACACTTTGAGTGTTTGAGTGTCTCCTATGAAGGCATGGGTCAGCAGTGGCCTGCCACTGGGACAGGATCTGTGGCTGCAGCAGACCTGGGTCACGCAGTGTCACCCACCAAAGAGCTGCCGAGCAGATGACCCACAAACTGCAGAACAATTATACCAAAGAAATTATCACCCTATTAAGAAAGTTCTAGGACCCACAAAGGACTTTCCACCTTGGGGAACCAGCAAAAGGACTGAAAACCCTCAGGGAATTTGACTTTGGAAGCCAGTGGTATTTGGTTACAGAACTTCCACAGGACTGGGGAAACAGACTCTTGGAGGGCACAAAAAATACCCCATGGGCCCCAGGAACCAGGAGAAAGGAGCAGTGTCCCCACAAGAAACTGAGTTGGACTTGCCTGTGAGTGTCCTGGAGTCTCCAGTGGATAGTTTGGCCTCAGGTCAAACAGGGAGGGAACACAGCCCCACCTATCAACAGAAAATTGGATTAAAGATTTACTAAGCATGGCCCCACCCAGTTTCCCCCACAGTCAGTCTCTCCCATCAGGAAGCTTGCATCAGCCTCTTATCCTTTTTCATCAGAGGGCAGACAGAATGAAAACCACAGTCACAGAAAACTAACCAAACTGATCACATGGACCACAGCTTTGTCTAACTCAGTGAAACTATACACATCTAGAAGTCTCAGATCCAGTAATGTTCAAGTAAATGAAAAGTTAAAAATAACATTCTCCTATCAGATTGATTTAAAAAATTAAAAGATTGACCACATTCAATGTTGGAAAGAATTTGAGTATATACTCTCGGTATATCTTTAAGCTGATATCTATTAGGAAGATACTTTGGAAATAGTTATCAACATCATGTGTGTTTCCTTTGCCCCCCAAAATCTCATTTTTATATATTTATCTATAGAGATACAGAAGAATTGAAGACACATGTATTGTGATGGCCAATATACCTTAGAATTTTAGAAAAATTAAGCATATAGGAATGATTAAATTTCTAGAATGTTCCCACCAATACTGATAAAGTTGATCTTTAAGTATTTACACACAAAGATGTTTTTTGAAATAGATATAACTATGTAAGACATACTTATCTGGGTGTACTAGTGTGGTGGAAGTGAGGTTGAGGGCAGTGGGGGTTTGAGAGGGCCTTGAGGTGACATACAGCAGTCTACTTGCAGCTGAAGTGGGGTAATATGAAAAAGACAACTTGAGAGGAGTCATTCATCCTGTATATCACACTGTTTTTTTAAGGTTTCCCTTTGCCCTCAGGAGTTTGTATAGCTTTGTAATTTAAGAAGTTATTGCAACTCTGAAAAACATTTCACATATGAATGCCATATTTTGTTGGAAAAATAAGAGTATTAAAAGTAAAATAAATTTAAAGTGGAATTGATCACTAATGTGAATAGATCACAACATTTTTATTGAACTAAATAAAATAATTATGCTACTAACCTGGTCTCGTTAAAAAGTTTACAATGAACTTGTGTAAGTTACATGGGGGAATACTATTTCTCAGCCATTGAAAGCATTGTATCAGAAGCTTGAATTTAAATAGATTATATAAATTTCAGATACAAAGTGGTAAATGGAGTCAGTGCAGCCGAACAGATTATCAGAATTGGAAACAGCAAGTAAAATCCATACTGATAATAGGTTTTCCTGTTTTTTTAAATATCCTTCCTTTATAACAATTGTTATTAGAGTATAGTTGCTTTACAATGTTGTATTAATTTGTACTGCACAGCAAAATGAATCAGCTATACATATACTTCTCCCCTATTTTTTGGATTTCCTTCCCATTTAGTTCACCCCAGAGTACTGAGTAGAGTTCCCTCTGCTATAAAGTAGGTTCTCATTAATTAAAATATGAAATAAATGAAAATACTTTTGAAACAAAATCAATAAAATGGCCACATTTGGAAAACCGCAACATCTGCAAATGTAATTAAATACTCTGGATGTGACCTTCTTTAAAGAATAAATTATTTGAGATGGCAATACTTCTATGAATCCCATAAAATATGAAGTCTTAATAATGAAGTACATTTAAAGAAAAATTACCTATTTTTTCTTGCAGATGTAATTTCCTATATTCTTTTTCCAAGCTTTAAAAAAGATTGTTAGAGAAAAAGAAACTCTTTACTTGCTGCCTGACTGAGACCGCATAAAATGTGAACAGAATGCTAGAAATGTGGTCATTGCATATATTTGTTTCACTTCACTCAGGAAGCTGAGTGCGATATGGAGATGATTTTGTGTGGCACGAGAAATGCACGGGCTGCAGCCCTGCTGGCTGCTCTTTGGCAGCGTCACGTGTGTCTCGAGTTGAGGCCAACCCCGAAATCTCAGGAAAATCTCATCAGACATCGTAGCCGACTGACACCAGCTCTTCCAATCGTGAGGAGGTTGTCTACCATACACTGTGGTCTTTCAGGTTTGTTATTTTAGAGCACAGAAAACTACCTTCTCTTAAATGATAATATTACTTTGAAGGGGAAAAAAAATAAAAGTAAAGTAAAAAGTAAACATTTTGAAAGGCATCTGTGCAGTAACTTTAAAAGCCAGATGAGAATGACCTCAAACTAACTTGAAAACCAATACAATCCCAAGAGATTTTTTTCAGCCTTGGTGAGGAAGGGAGCCAAGAGGAAGAACTGAGAGCGGCAGAGGGCCTGCAGACAAACTGCCGAGTTCAGCGCCCGAGGTCTAGTTGCTTGTAGAGTGCTCCCCAGAAAATGCAGAAGTGCGAGTGGGGGAGGGGACAAAGAAGAAAAGCATTGCAAATGTTAATGTCCCAGACAAAATGATGAATTCAAGTCCAAATCAAAACACAGAGCACATAATCCAGAAGGTTCCTATTTGTTGCTCATAGTCCCTGCTCCGGCTTGCCACGTGGCCCGAGTGGCAAAGAATCTGTCTGCCAATCAATGCAAGACAGGCAAAATCAGGAGGGCACTAGAAGGGCAGGTCCGCGGGGTGGACTCGGCAACGGAGAGAGGAGGGAGCCCCAGAGAGTTCATTCTTGGCCTCCTCCTGTCATTGAGGATTCCTAGTACATTCTCCCGTAGGTTGCTGGCCTCACCTATTGGTGGACTGGCCTCCCATCTACTCCAAGTAGTGCTATCGATTGAAGATACGTGGGCTGCCTCTGGCAACTCCGGGCTGAGGTAGGAAGGAACCCACCTCTACCCTTCATGGGGAGCACAGAGCTCTTGCTGGTCTGGAGAAATCTGTTTCTTTGGTTTGCTTTCTGGCCCTGTTTTTTTGTTTTTTCCATGTTTTCCGATGTATGAGCAGCGATTGAAAGTGAAAGTCGCTCAGTTGTATCGACTCTTTGCGACCCCATGGACATACAGTCCATGGAATTCTCCAGTCCAGAATATTGGAGTGGATTAGCAGTTCCCTTCTCCACGGAATCTTCCCAACCCAGGGATCAAATCCAGGTGTCCCGCATAGCAGGCGAATTCTCTACCAGTTGAACCACCTGGGAAGCCCAAGAATAGTGGAGTGGGTAGCCTATCCCTTCTCTAGCAGATCTTCCCCACCCAGGAATCAAACCAGGGTGACCTGCGTTGCAGGCGGATTCTTCACCAACTGAGCTATCAGGGAAGTGGCTATGTACAGGCTTTTCAAGACAGTGCAGAAGCCCTGGCAACTATGACAGCAGAACAGATATTCTTTTTCTTCCGACTCTTCCTCAAATGGCTTTGCAAACATAGTAGAAACCCTAGCCACCTAGCCGTGAATTCATTTCTTTAATTACAAGTAGCCTTCTTTCTTTTAATGTTAAATATCTGCCGAATTATGAAGTGGAGAAAACTGTCTTTATATTTAAGATGCTGCAACTAAGGACTATTTTTTTCTGCCAAACCAGCTGGAAATCATTTCTTCATCCTTGGGGAAACGAAGGCACAACAGCATCTGGGAGTGAGCATGTCGGAGAGTTAGCACTTCGGGGATAAAGAACTTTTAAAAAAGAAGGTAAAATATGTTAACAATTATCATTAACATTTTTGCATTGGTTACATGGTGAACTACGTTTTAGATGTATGACGCTGAATGAAATATGTTATTAAAGTAATTTCACCTTATTTGTCTTATTTTTTAAAACTAACTATTGTAATATTTAAAATTATGTGTGTGATCCAAATCATATTCAGGGAGCAGCACTGGTTTACATCTAACTCCCAGATGAAAATACAGGTCACAGAGAATCAAGTCAATGACACCAAGAAGAAGCAATTAAGCAAATACAGATTGTGAAATAGTCCACTGTACAGCTTACTCCTTGGAAGGAAAGTTATGACCAACCTAGATAGCATATTAAAAAGCAGAGACATTATTTTGCCAACAAAAGTCTGTCTGGTCAAGGCTATGGTTTCTCCAGTGGTCATGTATGGATGTGAGAGTTGGACTGTGAAGAAAGCTGAGCATCAAAAAATTGATGCTTTTGAACTGTGGTGTTGGAGAAGACTCTTGAGAGTCCCTTGGACTGCAAGGAGGTCCAACCAGTTCATCCTAAAGGAGATCAGTCCTGGATGTTCATTGGAAGGACTGATGCTGAAGCTGAAAGTCCAATACTTTGGCCACCTCATGAGAAGAGCTGACTCATTGGAAAAGACCCTGATGGTAGGAGGGATGAGGGCAGGAGGAGAAGGAGACGACAGAGGATGAGATGGTTGGATGGCATCACCGACTCGATGGGCATGAATTTGAGTAAACTCTGGGAGTTGGTGATGGACAGGGAGGCCTGGTGTGCTGTCATTCATGGGGTCGCAAAGAGTCGAACACGACTGAGCGACTGAACTGAACTGAACTGAACAACTAACCCAAAGTCAACAAAAATGAATTGTCATAAAATGAGAACTGTTTTAAACTAAGAGACTAAAAAGATGTAACAATAAAGGCAATGTAACCATAAATTAGATTGAATTGTATTTAGAAGAGCCATTTGTGAATGGCTATAAACTTTCTGAGAATGAGAAGAAATTGAATAATAAACTAGATGTTAAATGATGTTATGGAATTATTACTACTTTCTTAAGTGTGATAGCAATACTGAGATTATGGAGGAGACTGTCATTCTTAGGAAATGCATTCTGAATAATTTAGCAGTGACAGGTCTGTATCTTACTTTCAGATGGCTGAGCAAATGTTGTGAGAAAGAGATCAAGGAAATCCGAGATGATACTAAAAATTGCTGAATCTAGATAGAGGACTGTACTATTTTTCTACGAATAACATTTTTCTTATTAAAAGGCAAGGGTCCAAAGCTTCAAGTAGAGAAAGGTGGGCATTATTTTCACATTTTCTGTTACTCTGTGGTATACTATTTCTTCCATATGTATTTCTTAATTTGATTAGAAAATAAAATATGTAAATGTATAATGTCAAATAATATAAAAATATCAAAGTCTCTACTACAAAATAAGTGATTATTCTTATGTGCATTGATATTGATTCAGTTCCTTCCTTTCCCACCAGAGATCATTTCCAATTGAAACAGCAGATGTGAAATGGTGATAGTTATGCCAGTCAGCATTCCATAACTGTCATTAACCCTGTAATTTTTTCTCACATAAATGTAAAACAATAATAGAATGAAATTGTATTGGACTCTATCAGGGATATTCATTGTAATTAAAACATCAAATTATGAAAAGAAAAATTACTTTTATACTCACTTGTCATAGATTTTCCCTTCAACTAGGCATCTGGACAGCTTTATAGCAGCTTTGCAGAACTACATTTTAATGCTATGTATCTGTCTTGTTTGACTTGATTTGAAATTTACACTCCTCTTTGTCTTCCTAATAACAGAATTAATAATCTCTAGCAGTTTAAGTGCAGATCTAACATAAAGATTATACCGAAATAGAATCCTAGTCATCTCAAAAAAAATTGTAAATACACCTCACATGATTACAAATGATACAAAGTAGACTGTTTGGCAAATTTCATTAGTAACCAATCTGGAATTCAAGAGCATATAAAAATAAATATCAGTAAGCACCATTTGTATAATTTACCAATATGCATATATTTGATGGTCACAACTTTAGAATGGATATTTTTCTCTTTTTTTCACCAATTTTTGACAATGGGAACTTCATAAGTGTTAAGGCACTATTATTTCTACTTAAATAGGCAACACAGAAAGGTATCTCTCTTTTTATACCTTTTTAGGTCCTGAGAACCTCACAGGGTCTCAGCCACCACTGATTAATGACTAACTCTTCAAAAAATAGACCATAGAAATCAGTACAATGTGTGCATTAATGAACCAGGACTGAAAAGTGTTCATGTTGAAACTAACACAAAAGAGGAAAAAAATGAAGAAATAACAAGAATAGCACAGACAATTTTATCACTTTTCTGAAAGAAACATTTGTTGTAATGTGTATACATTATATACGAACGTCATTGTATTGCTGTGTTTTCTAGCTATTGACTCTAGTATAGTTTTACAAGGACATGACTAGAATTCTGAAATTATAATTAGCTTATTAAATATCAAAAATACATTACTATCTGGCAAAAAACTTTACAATTAATAAAAATTATATCATTCAAATAATATTTTGACAATGTATTAGTATTTACACTTGGAATATCGCAAAAAATGGTTTACTAGTTTAATTTTTCCACAAAATTAATTTAGTGAAAGATAGAAAATAATTTTCTAGGTTTATGAAATTTAGAAAATAAAAATTATAGCGTAAATCATACATTTAACGCTTTTAGACAGTTTTAATATGCATTGCAGAAAAAGTCCTCTAGATGGCGCTGTATATCACAGTTAGGAATTATTTTAACTAAATGACTCTTGAGTGAATCAAATAGTATAAAATTCATTTTTCCAGTTCTCAGTTTTTCTTCAGCATATTTGTTTCTCTCTGAATGAATATTTAACCTAATTCAGCAAGTTTTTGCTAACTTACAAGGTTATTATTGCAGTTTAATGTGCAAATTTCCAGGAACAATTAAGCTGATCTAAAAACCTGAGAATAAAAATGTGTGATCACTATCCTTTGAAAGAATTAAAATAAGTTATTGTGACTATCATAACCAGGATGAAAGAAATCTTAACAACTAACCAGATGAATTACACTAGTTTTTTTTTTTTTTTTAACTTGTATGTAATCGCATATTTGAACGGATTTATCCATGTTTTAGGACTTCCCTGGTGGCTCAGATGGTGAAGAATTTGCCTGTGATTCAGGAGACCAGGTTCGATCCCTGGGTTGGGAAGATTCGCCGGAGAAGGGGCAGGCTTGGGTTTGACCCCTTGGTCAGGAAGATACCCTGGAGGAGGAAATTGAAGCCCACTCCAGTATTCTTGCCTAGAGAATCTCATGGACAAGAAGAGCCTGGTCGGCTACAGTCCATGGGGTCACAAAGAGTCTGACATGACTGAGCGACTAAGCACATCTATGTTTTATTGGAACTTGCAGTTTTATAATAACGGGAGGTTTTCATCTTCTATTTGAAGTAATTGTACTTCTAATTTTTTAACTTGATGAACAGCCCAAATAAGTTACAGATACATCACAGAATCTAAGGCAATCTTATTTTGTCAGAGAATTTGTGAGTGGATAGATTTTTTTTAATTGTGAATTGATAGACATAATGATTTAAAATAATAAAATTAACTTTTATACTGGATATATTACACATTAATATAAAACCAATAAAAATGCTTCATATATACATTTAAGAATCTTACATTTTCTAAAAACAAGGATCGACAGAAATGGTCAAACTTAGACCCAACAATTGGTTTATAGATTTTCCATGCCTTCTACAAAAATAGAGAATTTGTCACAAATGGTTGGAAGAGAGATTTGTTTTATCCAGATTTCAATTAGTATTCCAGAGACAAAATTTATAACATATTTTGTCCATTTTCCTAAAGGTCATCAAATTAACTGCAGTAATATTTTAACTCTTGATTTGGCTATTAAGAGATATAATTAGATATAAATTTGCTGAAATTAATTGTAATATATAAAAATGCAAATACTACACCTCTGAAGAAATGTTCCCCAACTTTGGCACTACTGCCGGTTCAGTCCTGTAATTATTTGGAATATGTGTATGTGTGTGTGTGTACGTGTACCTGTGTGTGCATGTATGTGTGTGTGCGTGTGTGTGCATGTATGTGTGTGTGTGTGTGTGTGTGTGTGCGCTTCCCAGGTGGCTTAGTAGTAAAGAATCTACCTGCCAATGCAGGAGACGTGGGTTTGACCTGGGCTAGGAAGATACCCTGAAGGAGGAAATTGAAGCGCACTCCAGTATTCTTGCCTAGAAAATCCATGGGCAGAGGAGCCTGGCAGGACACCGTCCATAGGGTCACAGAGGGTCAGACACCACTTAGGGTGCATGCCACACCACGCCGCCATCACGTGTGTGGGGGGGCAAGTGAAGGAGGGGCATTTCTATACATTGTAGACATTTGGTGTCATCCCTGGCCTCTGCCTCCACAAGGTCTCCTAAGAGATAAATTCAAGTTGAAAACCACTAATGCAAACATCTGATTTTTTCACTCTTTTAATTTTGCCTTACAATTATAACACGTAAATCATGTTATCACAGTTCACATTTTAGTCCTTCAAAGGATAATTTAATCAGGAATAGAGTTAAGCAAAACCACCGAGTCGCTGTGGTTAGTTTCTTGTATTAATTAAGACTCTTGGTTGCAAGTCAGGAAAATCCTCTGGAGAAGGCACTGGCTACCCACTTCAGTATTCTTGCCTGGAAAATTCCATGGACAGAGGAGCCTGGAGGGTTAGAGTTCATGGGGTTGCAAAGAGTCGGACACAACTGAGTAGCTAACACTTTCACTACTTTCAATAGATATTATTAAAGCTAATAGCTCTTAAGAAGCAATGGCGAGGATATAATTGGACACCAACAATAAACTGCAACCAGCTAATTAACTAATTAAGTAAGGAGTTTTCCATCTCTGGTTCCTTCTGTGCATCTTCATTTTTCTTATTCTCTCCCTCAACCTTCCTTTGGGTTTCTGGCCCATGTAATGAAAATTACTGCTTCTAGTTACTCCTGAATATACATCACTTCCTATTCAGAAAGTGATTAGATTGATCTTACAGTGTATCTTTTGTAAATCTGGGTTCTTTGATAAAGGGGTTCATTGGTCTCTCTTGAACGAAGTATCTTCATAAACCATAATCAAGTGATGGCAGAATGGAAAGACAATTTCTGGCAGGTTAGGAGGAGCCCACACCCTGTGACTATAGTTGCTTTGCTTTTCATGTCGATGGGATACAGGGAGATACAGTTCAAAAAAGTAGAAATCGTCTGTGAACTTAGGAGCCCACACATGCATCCCATCACCTCCTGGTTGGCACTTCCTGAGCTCCTCTGCGGCCTGCTTTCCTCACATTGCTCAGGAAATGCCCTGAGCCCTCCTTCTCTGTTGCATGCAGCCTGCCTTTCCCCAAAGAGGGCCAGTCTCCAAACAGATTTCTTCCTCAATCCTAGTGAGTTTAAAGTAAAATGAAAGTTTACCTCAAGATACCTAATCTCAGCGGGGAAGAAAACAAGCTAAATCAAATTAATACATGAGTGATGTGTAAATTTCTTGATCCTCTGAGCCTTACTTGTGTTGAAAGTATGCATGGTAACAGAACCAATCCCTGCATGTTACAGTGATGGACATAGGCCTTGTTCCAATGCTCTTTTGTTTTGTTTATTCCTCTGAGGCATGACACTTTGTCTCTAGGATGCCTTTTAAGTCCTTGCTGCTTAAAAAGTGGTCCACTGATCAAGAGCATTAGGATGCTCCGGGAACGTGATAGAAAGGCAGGACCTCAGTGTCCACCACAGAGCCAATATATCAGAACATGCATTTTAATTTAGCAACATCTCTAGGTCATTTGTATTTATGTTAAAGGTTAAGAAACACAGAGCAGATTAATTAATTGTTATTTAACTCATGAGTAGAGAATGCGACTTTAGTATAAGACCAGGCTTATGATAGTAAATTCAGTAAACAATCTGGAACAATATGAAGATTAGACACAATTGGATGCATATTTATGTATATCAACAAGAAACTGCTATTGAGCATTAGAACTACTGACTAAGGTAACAAGCAAAATCTTTAAAGTCTGAAATATAAAGGAGAGAAATTGTGATGAGAATTAGCAAAGTAGAAAGGACTCACAATATAGTGTGCCTCACTGCAAGCAAACAGTAAGAGCCTTCGGCTGAATTATGCTTGAAATATAGTTATTTGAATATTTATGTGCTGAGTATATTGGAGAGTTTTAAAATATATTAACTATGTTTTTAACATATATTAAAATAGTATGTTTTTAAGTTAGATGTTTGATGGATTAATGAATAGATTTATATCACAAAATTTGCCCCTTTTGTGTTTTATAATCTTTGATGTAATTCTCACCTTCTACATTTTTCTATTAATCGTGGTGTTCACCTAAAGTGTTACCTGGTCTTTAGGATCTACTTATCTGTTGTAATATGCCAAAAAAAACAGGTGAGTTCCTTAGTGAGGGGTAAATATTACTAGAAGATAATTACTCTTTCATTTCATTACTGTTTGAGCATAACTGTTAAAAACACTCCTATTGGTATAGTTGTTACCTCTAGAAACTAAACAGTTAACTTGCAATTAGGCTTTAGATATACTGATCTTGCACTCAAACGTGTATGCAATTCACTTTCTAAAATCAACACATTGCATAAATATTTTTGTGATTTGAAAGGTTTCTAATCATTTTGAAATTGTAAGGGGTATTTATTGCATTTTGTTATATCTTGCAAGTTACATGTTTCCAAGGAAAGTTTTCCTAATTAGGCCTTCTTGTAAACTCTACAGCTAATGTTTCTTGTAGCATGCTATTTTTAAAACTAAATATCTCTTATGATGACCCCATTCCATACAGCCAAGAAGTTTCTTTGAGGCTCTTTCGATCCTTTCTGAAAATTTCACCAATCTGTTTGAGGCTGACATACTGTCAATTCATAGGCATAGGATTGAAAAGATGATGTGCCTTTTAAGGTTTTTAAAAGGATTGTATTAGTGTGTACTGTGGAATAAGATCTTTTTTTTAAGAAAAAAAGTTTATTTTAAAGAATTATGTATACACACACACAATTTTTGTAAACAGAATGATATTGACTCAAATCCCAGACAAAGCTTGTATCAGTTATCTAGTAAAGGCTGAGCAAGCCCTAAATTCATTACTTGGGTGTTATCAGTGATATAGAGGCTGCTGGAGTCAATGGAATATGCATAGTCTCCCTGACTCATCCTAATTCAATTAGAAGGGGACTGTCCATTGAATTTGTTTCCTGTGAGGAGACTATATGAGAAAAATGAGGCTTATCCATTCTGCCATATATTAGTAAGTCTGTTTATGTGCATATTAAGTAACAAATTTGGCTCCCAGAAGATTATTATGTGAGCTTATTTAAAAAAAAAAAAAAACACACACAGGAAAAAAAGGCATAAAAGAAATATATGCATGAAGAAATTGGGGGAGGGGAATAAGAAATGAAACTGACTACACTGCTGTTGTTTCAAGTAATATAAAGTCATATTTTTGACAACATATTCTTACAATAAGAAGTAGGATTACTGAAAGAAATGTTTTAAAATCTGTACTTTATTTATTTTAAATTGAAAAAGATCTAATGTCTATGAAAAATAATTTCCCAATTATCTTTGGGCAAATATAATTGTGTTGGAAACATGTCCTTATCTCAACATTTTTCAATCTCTATTTTAAGTACAAATAGAGGTGCTTTCAAATAATGTGCATGCTATGTTTGAACTTTTATCATTTATATAAATATGAATTGATCAAATGATATTCTAATTGAACAGTTCTTACCTACAAAAATAAATATTATACATACACAAGAAATAGAAAGCTTTGTATATGTCACTTAAAATTGCTGACTTTAAAATGATCAAATTATTTAAAATTAAACATATAATAATTTTCTTTTTACTATCTTTAAATCACTTTTTCATATTTCCTGAGTGACTACTTGAGTCATTTCTGGGATAGGGAAAACATTTGTTACAAGATCTATGTCTACATGAAGTCTTAAACAACCAAAAATGAAATCTGAAAATTCAATATTTTATTTACCCAGTAATCATGATAAAATAGTGGCACTGGAAATGTCAGTTTATAGTGCAGTAACTGTGAGAGCTACAAACTTGACATCTATAATCATTGTCAGTCATAAAAATATAGCAAATTGGGATAAATTTAGTTCAGTCATTCAAACAGTGAAGATTTTTGTCACCTGCTTTCCTTTGCCATTTGAATACCTTGGTCTAGGTTTTCCTTAAAAAAAGAAAAAAGAAAAGAAAGAAAGATGTTCAAAGAAAAGAGCTAACAGTGAAGCAAAAGAATGATTCAAGGAGCTTACTACACTTGCCAGTTTGCACAACCTTAAAAGGTGTTAATTGTCTTTTTGTGGTGTTAAAATTCTGCATTGTCATTTTCTAAACAGTGATAACACAAAAAATCCTTAGTATTCTTTCTGCATAATTCCAACCTTCTACTCCCCTAAAAATACAATATAATAGTCTAGCCTCTTCTGTGAGATGGGGACAATAAAACCTGCTGTGACAGAAGAGCTCCTGTGATTGATTGATTAATATCAGTCATAATAAGACATCTGGATTAAAGGAACTTTTGAAGTACAGGGTACAAAAGAATTTTATTTTATTTTTAACCTTGATTGGAATATAGAACTAGCATGTTAAAGTTGAAAATTTTAGTCTTTAAATCCTTGCGGAGGTCATTTGATCATTTCAAATACCACAGTCTATGTCATTTATAGAAAATGTAACTTAAAAAAAAACTTTTATGATCTCTGTGTGAAATGTAATTTTAAAATGCTGAATGGTAACTAGAAAATCATCTTTGAAAATCCAATTAACAAACTGAACTGCTTAATAATTTAGGTAATTAAATGGAAATTATTGTTTAAATATATAAACAACATTAGATTCTTGGACTATAAAACAATTTTACTAATTTGATATCTCTATCTGTATAAATTTGTAATAGCATGTTAGTCTTCACTTATACTTAGCTTCACAAGTATTCCATGACCTACATAATCTGCAAAGAACACTAAGGCAATTTTACTACAGCCTGGATGGCATACTTCTTTCATTACTAATCAGGTACCACACAGCTGAGGACATGATAATTCCTTGCTGCAGAAAACATGAATTGACAAACATGGTATAAGGGATAATTGAAGAGATCTAATTGGAAATTTAACACATATATTTGAAGATGTATATTAGAAGTCATATAATTGAGAATCTAACACTTTATTAAATTCAGGAAAGCGAAAGGTGATTAAACTGCAGCAAAAAAAAAACCTCCCCTACAAAAATTAAAATTAGTGAATACTATCATTTCACTAATTCATAATTATACAGATACATCTTTTTTTTAAAAAAAAAAAAAGAGAGCTGAATTGTGAACAGCTCTCCATATGCAAACATTTTATATTATGGTTTTGGCAGAAGACTCAAGTTATGATAGCAGAGCATTAGAAAAATGGCCCTTTATATCAATTAATTTTCTTCCAGGAATATTAATAAGAGCTCTAATAATACTTCTGATTCTGGAGTTTAGCATCTGGACTATAATAGGGCAAACAATAAGCTTCAAGTATTCTAGCTCACAGAGGTAAAACTATTACAATAAAGCATCCCACCAATTTAGACCTGCGGAATAAACACCCATAAGATGGAATAAGTCAGTAGCCCTATCTCTATATTAAACTCAATTTCCTTTGAAAAGATCTACATGTACTTCATTTGGGGAGTATGCCCTGTGGCTTCTGTTAATTGAAGTCTCCTGGTCATAAGTTATATCGTGTGATGATTTCTTTTCTCTTCCTTAACCTTCCTCTGTATTCATGCTAAGATTTCATTTATGAGCATAGGGTAATAATGGGTCCTGACTACAAGTAAAGCTACCCCTCAGCAAATAGAAACGTTTCCACTTTGTGATTATGTTTAATAATTATGGTTATGTGTTGTGACTTTGAAATGACTACAGTATGATTGGAATGAGAACGTGAGATAACTGATGTTTCATAAATGGACTGGAAAGTGGCCGTGCTGCAGTGTTTATTGTAAATGTATCAGAATGATGGTTCGTTTATTATTTTAAACTAGTTCAGAGCATAAAATATGTGACAATTGGAACAAAGCACTAGCTATAATTGTTGATTCCATGAATGGCGAAATGATCACTCACTGTGGTAAACTAGAAGAATATTCCTTTAGTTCACTCAGGTTTTGTATGAGGTAATATTTTCCTTTTGACTTTTTAGATACTTCAGCAAGCCTTTTTCCTAATCATTCAAAATACTGTTAGAGTTGTTTAGCCATTTTAAAACAGTATCAACCGATGTTCTGCTAGATTCATATTTATATTTCACATAGATGGCATTAATGTGTTTTACAGGGGCCTCTGAGGCCCTGCACTTTTACTGTGAATAGTCCATCTGAGGAAAAGTTTGTATAAAGAGCAAATTTTCATAGATGTGAGGAAATTGCAGTGTCAAATTAGTTGATCAAATAATGGAATTATTTACACAATATCTAAGTTTGGTAGGTCTTCCTAGTGATTTTTTTTTTTTTACTTTTAAGTACCTAAAAATAAGTGTTCATATTTTAAAGGGAAAGCCATTGTATTCAAAAACAAAAGGTATTCCCGAACACGCCATCACAGTGCAGAACTACGTGAAAGAGCCTTCAAGCCATCTTTAGCCCAGGACAGAATGGGGAACTCGGAGGTTTAAAATAAATGCCCTTTTCCTCCCTGTTAGGTAGTACAAGTTATTCAGTCATGGCATTAAGGCCTTCTCAAACAACCTTTACAGGTCATGCAAAATATATATATATATATATTGTTCGAAGTGAACTGTTATTAATGCCTCAAACTTTACTGAGGTATCTGGCGTCGTAGGTACAAATACTTGTGGTTTACCGATTTAAAACGTTCAGTCAAATATGCACAGTGCTTTGGGGGTCAATATTTAAGGAATAAGGCTAATTCTTTCGAGAGTCCCTCTATCCCGCTTTTACAGGAAAATAAGACATGCGTCAGGATACTCGACGACGGAACAGGAGTCAGAAAAACGAAGTGGCCGGGGAAAGACAAGGACTAGTGTGCATGTCAAGTTGGAATCAGCAGACGGTGTAGGGGAGAGAAACGTTCCGCAGCTTGGGGAGCAGCTGGACGGGACTCCTTCCAGCATTCCGCGACCAAAGTTTGCGGCTAGGTGAGCCGAAGCGGCTTTTGCCACGGCCGCGCGTGCGGGAGCGCTCGGGTTCACAGGGTCTGGGCGCGGCGGGCCCGGGAGTGCAAGGACAGCCGGATCCGCTGCCGCGGCCCCTTCCTGCTCCCCGAGACCAGACTTCGCGCCGCACGCCAGACTGGCCTCAGGCTGTCTGGGGGATCCCGGAGGCTGTCATTTTCCCTTTCTCCCGGCAGCTTCCGTCACCCTACACGAAGAGAGCGCTCAAATTCATTTGCTTTCCTGTTTTGCTTGAGATTCGAATATCCTCTGTCCCGACCTTTCCAAGCCGCCCTCTGTGCCCTTCTGGCCAACGTCCCCGCCAGGAAAAGCCTCTAGTTGCGGCACCGTGAGTGCAGTCCTTCTAACGCGCTCCGGGGATGTGCTGGCCGGCGCTCCGCCTCGGAGCCCGGAAGAACTCCTTCCCATCAGTGCATTCTGGTCCCCCCATTTAGCAAAGAGAACTGTGGAAGGTGCGGCCGCAGCTGAGCCGCCTCCGGCATCCCCCAACCGCCCGCCGCGGTGCCCGAGGCTCTCGGATCGGCGCTCGCACGCCCCGCCTGCCTCCGGAGCCGCCCCTATTCGCGCGACCGCCCGGACGCGGCCGCAGGCTGCCCAGCCCAGCCGCCGGCGCCGCAGTGCTCAGGAGAGCCGCGTCCGCTCGGGCCTCGGGAGCGCCGCCACTTCCCTCCCGGGCCAGACCCTGCTGGGCATGCTCAGTGCGCCTCCAGGAACCCGGCTCTCGCGCAGCCAGGATCGTGTCTCCGGGTTTTCGCAGCTGCCGAGGGGGCACTGGGGAAGGGAGGCTGGGAGACAGTCAGCGCCTTGTTCCTCGCCCGGCTGCGGCCGCCCGCACCGCAAGATTCGGGCCAATCAGGGGCCGGAGGCGGGGCTTCGGCCGTCACGCCCTCCCTCTGGGCTTATTGAGAGTTATATCAAGAAATTCAGTTCAGAGAGAGGAGAGGGAGAAGGAGAGAGGGGCAGAGGCGAAGGGAGAGAGGGAGAGCGTGCCAGACAGGAAGGAGCGCCCTAGAGTCTCAGAAGCACGCAAGAGATAACCAATTAGGAATTTTTCGGGCACCTGTCACCCCGGAGAGCACCCAGAGACTCACCATCACCCCAACTCTGACGTTTCCTCCAAGAAGTTAGAGACTTAAGCAGTACTGACACCGGAGGGAAATGGTCTACTTGATGCTGTGGAAAATACCCCAGAGCTGAAGAAGCGCCACTGGATGTAGTGTGTGTGTTAAATGCCAGGAGAGCTCAGACCCCGTGGGTAACAGAGACGAAATGTGGAGAGAATGACTAACGACAAATCTGTGAATTTGTTCTCTGGAGTTGCTAATTTGCCAGCCCGAAGCAACACATTTTACAAGGAGGAAACGTTTTGCTGCTTCTGATTTCTCCCCAAACTGGTGCTACCAGATGCATGGCTTTCTATGTGTTGGAACAGCTCATTCCTAACTGCAGCATACCGGGAAAGGGGAAAGGTTGAGGCAACTAACGTAAGTGTAAAGTTTCGCATGCACAATTGTAAATTTTGTGTTTAGATATGTCCTCGGTGTAGACGAGGGATGTTTATAACTGGGTAGACGGTTGGGGCAGAGCTCACCTCCTAGGCTGTATCTGCATCCCTACCTGCATCACTCTGCCGGAACTAATCGCGGGCATCAGCTACCGTGCAGCCTAATGCAGATAAGATTAGAGCCTGGAAACTGACCAGTTCTACTCAAGTAGGTGGCTGCCTGGAGGCTTGCACCCGTTTGAATTGCAGTTAGGAAGGCATCGAAGCAGAAGGCTTTCTACCTGCATTATTGAGTCACAGTATTTATGTGTGGCAGACGTTACTAATACTATAAACGGAGATGGGGTTAAGAACTGCATTTTTTTTCTTCCCTCTTTATGCTCAGTAGAAAATATTGTGCTGTTACATGGAAATGTTAGCTGTGTTTCACTTATGTCTTGGCACTCTCTTCCACCTCTAGGATAAGGAATCCTATGTTATTATATGTATTCCAAAAGTTTTAATGTGTTTATTAATTCTAATGGGGATAATTTAGCAACATGGAGAAATGAGAGCAAGGTCTGGGTAAACTGAAGGTCTTGGTATTGTGCTTTTAGGCAATGAGGTTATGTAGTGGCCGGTGACTGCTGCTTCTGATGCTGCAGCAGCATGTCCGAATGCTTGCTTCCCAGTAAAATTGTATTCAGAAGGCAGCTGAAAAACTGGGAGGAAAGAAAAAAAGATAGTCTGTTTAGAAGAAAGAGATGACTCAGTGTGCAGAGAAGAAAACACATCACAGTTGACATGTGACAAAGCAATTAGCAGGAACCATAGCTAAATACTTGGTGTTTTTCACTAGCTCCTAAAGAAACTAAGGGAGGTGGGTTAGAAGCCAGGAGGCGGATAAGAGGGGGGAGGGGAAGAGGAGACCAAGGACGCATGTTTTGAATTAAACAGTGTCCTGCCAACAGTGTGGGTGAATGCAGGTAAAAATAGCAGCTGCCCTTAATTCGAAAGTAGATAATTTTATTTTCTCTGGGCAAATGCAACAAGCAGGGGATATTTGGTGTTTTTATTCACAGAGTTAACTTGCAAACAGTGGCAGAGCAAAGTGCCATGTTTACTAATATGCAGTGGGAAATGTGTTGTGATATTTCGTGACTGTGTGCTTTTGTTTACTGAAGAATAATGTTGTCTATACGATTGTGTTGACAGTGGCTGTCTCCAAATACGCGATGAGATGTAATGCATCCTCCAGTCCATGCACACTTCCTTTTGCAATTTGTGCCTCATTCCTCAGTGGAGACCTTTAAACCCTAAATCCAGGAGAAAGAAAATAAATACATTATCATGGACCTGAGGGATTTTTACCTGTTGGCTGCTCTGATTGCCTGTTTAAGGCTGGATTCCGCAATAGCTCAAGAACTTATTTACACTATTAGAGAGGAATTGCCTGAAAATGTGCCCATAGGAAACATACCAAAGGATCTGAACATTTCTCACATCAATGCTGCCACAGGGACCAGTGCCAGCCTTGTCTACAGACTGGTTTCTAAAGCTGGGGATGCCCCTTTGGTCAAAGTATCCAGTAGCACTGGGGAAATTTTCACAACCTCCAATAGAATAGACAGAGAAAAACTCTGTGCTGGAGCCTCTTATGCCGAGGAGAACGAGTGTTTCTTTGAACTTGAGGTGGTGATCCTCCCCAATGATTTTTTCAGGCTGATCAAAATAAAAATAATTGTCAAGGATACCAATGATAATGCCCCCATGTTTCCATCTCCTGTCATCAATATTTCCATCCCAGAAAACACTTTGATCAACAGCCGATTTCCAATTCCATCAGCAACAGATCCTGACACAGGCTTCAATGGTGTACAGCATTATGAATTGTTAAATGGGCAGAGTGTTTTTGGACTGGATATCGTGGAAACTCCGGAAGGAGAAAAGTGGCCGCAATTGATCGTTCAGCAAAACTTGGACAGAGAACAGAAGGATACCTATGTGATGAAAATCAAAGTAGAGGATGGAGGCACCCCACAAAAGTCCAGCACCGCCATTCTGCAGGTCACAGTAAGTGATGTCAATGACAACAAGCCGGTATTTAAAGAGGGCCAGGTGGAGGTGCACATTCCAGAGAATGCTCCCGTGGGCACCTCTGTGATTCAGCTCCATGCCACTGATGCAGATATAGGCAGTAATGCTGAAATCCGGTACATTTTTGGTGCCCAGGTCGCGCCTGCAACCAAAAGACTCTTTGCTTTAAATAATACTACTGGGCTGATTACAGTTCAGAGGTCCTTAGACCGAGAGGAGACGGCCATTCACAAAGTGACAGTACTGGCTAGTGATGGCAGCTCTACCCCTGCTAGAGCAACGGTTACCATCAATGTCACTGATGTAAATGATAACCCTCCGAACATAGACCTCAGGTACATTATAAGTCCCATCAATGGCACCGTGTATTTGTCTGAGAAAGATCCTGTCAATACAAAGATCGCCCTCATTACAGTTTCAGATAAGGACACAGATGTGAATGGCAAAGTGATCTGTTTTATTGAAAGAGAGGTCCCGTTTCATTTGAAGGCAGTGTATGACAACCAGTATTTGTTAGAGACCTCCTCTTTGTTGGACTATGAGGGCACCAAAGAATTCAGCTTTAAGATCGTTGCCTCTGATTCTGGGAAGCCCAGTTTAAACCAGACTGCTCTGGTAAGGGTTAAGCTTGAGGACGAAAATGACAACCCACCAATTTTCAACCAGCCTGTAATTGAGCTGTCAGTTTCTGAAAACAACCGACGTGGGTTATACTTAACAACTATTAGTGCCACAGATGAAGACAGTGGGAAAAATGCAGATATTGTTTATCAGCTTGGACCGAATGCCTCCTTCTTTGATCTGGACCGAAAGACAGGAGTTTTGACAGCCTCTAGAGTCTTTGACAGAGAAGAACAAGAAAGATTCATTTTTACAGTAACTGCCAGGGACAATGGGACCCCTCCCCTCCAAAGTCAAGCGGCTGTGATAGTTACTGTTCTGGATGAGAATGACAATAGCCCCAAGTTTACTCATAATCATTTTCAATTTTTTGTGTCTGAGAATCTGCCAAAGTATAGTACTGTGGGGGTAATCACAGTGACAGATGCAGATGCTGGAGAGAATAAAGCTGTGACTCTTTCCATTCTAAATGACAATGATAATTTTGTGTTGGATCCCTATTCTGGAGTCATAAAGTCAAACGTCTCATTTGACAGAGAGCAGCAGAGTTCCTACACTTTTGATGTCAAAGCCACTGATGGGGGACAACCACCCCGTTCCTCTACTGCAAAAGTAACTATAAATGTCATGGATGTCAATGACAATAGCCCTGTTGTTATTTCACCACCTTCTAATACTTCTTTTAAGTTGGTGCCTCTCTCAGCCATTCCTGGCTCAGTGGTAGCAGAAGTTTTTGCAGTGGATATTGACACTGGGATGAACGCTGAACTGAAGTATACAATTGTGAGTGGTAACAACAAAGGCTTGTTTCGGATTGATCCGGTAACAGGTAACATCACCCTGGAAGAAAAACCAGCGCCAACTGATGTGGGCTTGCACCGACTGGTGGTCAACATAAGTGACTTGGGTTACCCCAAGTCTCTCCACACACTTGTACTTGTTTTCCTTTATGTTAACGACACCGCGGGCAACGCTTCCTATATCTATGACTTGATTCGCAGGACTATGGAGACCCCATTGGACAGAAACATAGGGGATAGCAGCCAACCCTATCAAAACGAGGACTATCTCACCATCATGATCGCCATCGTCGCGGGCGCCATGGTGGTCATCGTCGTGATCTTTGTCACCGTGCTGGTGCGCTGTCGCCACGCATCACGATTCAAAGCAGCTCAAAGGAGCAAGCAAGGGGCCGAATGGATGTCCCCAAACCAGGAGAACAAACAGAACAAGAAAAAGAAAAGGAAGAAAAGAAAATCTCCCAAGAGCTCTCTTTTGAACTTTGTCACCATCGAAGAGTCCAAGCCCGACGATGCAGTTCACGAGCCCATCAATGGGACAATAAGCCTGCCGGCTGAGCTGGAGGAGCAGGGCATAGGGAGATTTGACTGGGGCCCGGCCCCTCCGACCACCTTCAAGCCGAACAGCCCTGACCTGGCCAAGCACTACAAATCCGCTTCTCCACAGCCCGCTTTCCATCTTAAGCCAGACACTCCCGTTTCGGTGAAAAAGCATCATGTGATTCAGGAGCTCCCGTTGGACAACACCTTTGTCGGGGGTTGTGACACCCTTTCCAAACGCTCTTCCACTAGTTCAGATCACTTCAGTGCCTCAGAGTGCAGTTCCCAAGGAGGCTTCAAGACAAAGGGCCCCTTACACACCAGACAGGTAAATGAGCACTTTTACTGGTCTATAAGTACTGCATACAAGTGCCCAGTCAACCAGTATTAACGTGCCACTCTGTCTCTTGTTTTGGTCTAACTTTAGCTTAGTTATAAAGAGGGAAAAAAAAAACTTGACCCCTTTTCTATTCCTCTGGGGCTCAGGCGAGAATTTTTAGAACAGCTTTGAAATTTCTGAGTGCTGAGAATTATTTAACCTCCCAGTTTCCTTCAAATGGCAAAAGATGAAAAGAGGAAATTATTCCAAAATGTCCCAAGATAATGTTTGCTGAAGAAGAAAACCTGTCCTGATATGCCAAATTCTGCTCCTGGGGTTTCCAAATTGACTGCTTGAAGATTTTCACATTACCTTTTGATCTCAAAAGTCACCTTCAAATCTCAATGTTTTAAATGACTTTTGAAGGTCTGACTATAATTATGTTGGAGCTGTGGTTGCTAAAGGGGTTAATTTTTTTTCGTCTCTAAAAATATAGTAGAATATTAAATGTACATCAGCTGTGAAGCACATGATTGTTGGTAGATTGCAGCTAAGCCATATAGGAAGTCTTCTCTTTGATTTGAGATGATTTTATTGTAATATAGTAAATTGGAGGTTGAAAAGAAAGGATTGCAGGTTGTCCACAATGGCCAAAGTACTCTTTCAAAAAAAAAAAAGAAAGAAGGAATACTTTCTCCCTGTTAGAACTGATTTAGACAGAAAAGAATGAATCCATTGTAAATATTCTCATCTCAGTAATGCATAAGTGATCTGTCATAACTCATTTTAAACTGTGAAATATGACATATGAAGAGGGATTAATAGGCTGCGAAACTCATATTTCAACCAAATCCAGAATTAGTTTTTCTTAGGTCTAATAATTCCTTGTTAATAAAGATTTAAATGCAGTGCTGTCTAATTTATTTCACTGGTGCTTGTGTTGCCATGAAATTTGAGTGTCAATAATAGCCTGTAGATGGCACTAGGGTATCATGTCGCTTGTGCTGGCCTGGCGCCAATCCCGCAGTAGCAAGTAAAGGGGGAAGGAAAGATCAATCTGGTGCTATAGCCAAAGACACCTTTTATTTAATGATAGTTGTTCTGGAGCAACTAGCATTTAAGTTCATTTGCTTGCTCTTTTGTGATCAGTTCTCAACACACCAACTTTCTAGGACTTCGTAGTCCAAGTTCTGTCTTTGTTGGTATTGAGTCCACCTATGGTGATGACCCACCTGATTTTGTTACAAGTAAGGAACATACAGATTTCAGAGAATCAAGTAAAGCAAAATAAAATTTGGAGAAAGTATTGACAGTCATTGCTTAGTGTTTGAAAACTCAAGAGTTTTTCTTATTTTTTTCCTTGTGGGGGTGGGATGGGTGAGAATGTTCTATTGAAACTCTGGTCTGTCACCATCTGGCATTTGTTGCTCTGTAGTGACTTTAAGGTTTCATGGTAGTACGATATTTATTAAAATAATTGTGACAATGAATCAGAGATACTTCAGAACATTAAGTATAATGTCTATGATTTTACAACTGAAATTTCCAATTCTTAAAAGGTTAAATATCTAGAGGATTTATAAAGCACATATACTTAGAGCTTGAATGTACAGGATGAAAGGAATTAAGTCAGTACGAAGGTTCTAGAGAATATGATGTTATTCGATAGACATAGAATTTGGAATGAGTTATTTTCATGTTAACTTCATCGGCTTTTTAAAAGAGGTTTGATGTTTTAAAATTAAGAACATTTCTGAGTTTAGTAGAGGTTTGTAAATGTTGTTAAATAGTTAATCATGGTGAGAAAAGTAATTTCTGAAACTAAGTGGATTTAAATATAAAGTTGCTATTTCAGTGAAAAGAAAATATGGCTTTTTATTATTTACTTTCAATGGGTGGGTAAGGTCGCCACAAAATACTGATGATATTTTATGATTTGCACAATATCTTAAAAATGTAACATGACTTAAAACTTTTCATTTAAAATCTGAAATTTGTTTCCCAGAGGAACATGCTGAAGTTATTCCCACAGCATTTTTCTTTTCATATTAAGTGTGGTGGGTATTATGAGCATTGATGCACAGACCCACTTTTTCTGACTTCTTCCCCAAAGTTGGATCTATATATAGTACTGTGACATATATATAATACAGTGACATAAATGTTAAGGTATGGGAAAGATCTTTCGTCGAGGTTTAGTCAGTCATAAGGAAATTTGTTTGTGTGATGTAATCTTTGAAATAGGATGCTGAATAATTCTCTAACTGGAACTAAAGTGCATTTTAGACATTCCTTGAGACCCTGCGTCACTGTGCAGTTCTTCTGGTAGGCATTTCAGTGTTCAAATGTAGCTATAATTCACTATTATGGTAAAGAGCTATTGAAATGGCTTTGGTTATTTACGCCTTTTAGAAGTTCTCATGCTGAGAAAGAAAAATTGCAATGTTGGAGAAAAAGAGTATTTCTGAAAGTAAGGACAGGTGATGGTGATAGCAATATGTACAATTTTAGTATAAAAGAGACATATTTTCTATGAATGAAGAGCACACATTATATACTATCCTTTAAATTGTTTTTTCACTGAACTATATGGCTGTTATTGAAGATGTTCTAGTTAAGTTAAAAAATAAAAATTTTTTTTTTAGCTCCTTCAGCTAGTGGCTTTTATGAAAGCTCCTGAAATAACACAATTTTGAAAAAGTAGGGTTTATTATAGCAAAATCTTTCAGAGGAATTTATAAACTAAAGGAGGATCTGTGAAGATTTTTAGTTGAGTGGAAAAGGATTGCTGTTAACAGAAACACCTTTTCACTTTATGGTGCTAGTTGATGTGTGGGTAAAATGAAAGATTAGTGAGCAAAGAATTATCAAATTTAAATATCATGAGTTTGTCTTATCTGTACAATGGAAACCTATGGTCTGACTTTTATACCATGAGTTTGCTTATAGTGCATTGATTCTTATGTTGTGTGACTTTTTTTTTCTCTTGCTGTTTTCCCTCATGTGACCTTGCAAAGAACGTATAAATCAATAATAAATCACATTCTTCATCCACTCTATTTCACTAAGCTTTCATTTTCCTTGAATATAACAAATCTGTCACTGAATTTTCTGCAAATTATTTTTTATGAAGTTTTGGATGTACCCTTAGCATTCACAGATTAAATAAAATGTCCTTTTTAAAAAAAGCTAGATTATGTCTTAATATTTATTCATAAATAAGCAAAGTTCATTGTCATAGGCTTGAGAGGATGACAACAAAATCATTTCTAGTAGGACTATAAATGATAAAGTTCATTGATACATTTTCTCTAAAAGGAAAATATCTTCTTAATTGAATATGATTTTTAAATTATGGTATTAAGTTCTTAAATTTTAGGATTCTCAGAATAACCTGGAATGTTTCTTAAAACATGTTGGTCCTCAGTCCCAGAGGTTTTAGTCCAGTGTCACTGGGGTCAAGTCTGAATACTTGCTTTGCTGACAAGATCCCAGGTGATAATGATGTTGCTAATCCAGGAACCCAAACTTTGAGAACCATTGCCTCAGCATATTAGGACAAGAACCGTTAGCTTCTTTCCTTTTTAGATTATCATTTCGAGAGGACCTGTTTTTGCACAGTCCAACTCTCAGCTCTTATTGACAGCAGTTTTATTGTGGCTGGAGGCTTTATAGTTAGCTGTTTATTGCTGTTTCCCAACCTGGTTGACAGCATTTGGGGAATTAATTTTCTTGGCCCCGGTGTGCTTTTTGTGGAGGTATAAATGAAAATGTTAAAGAATGAAAAAAAGTGACCTATTTACATTTGACAACTTCTTCCAGGAATAAAACAATCTGTAATAGTTGCACTGTGAGTTTGGTTCTGGGTAAATAGTCATGTTTAATTTTCTAAATGAAATGCTTAGTTTAGAGCTTAAACATCCTTACTTCAACTTCTCACAGTCTAGAGTAAGTATTTGCTCATATATACATTTGTGTATATATTGAAGAATTTATACATTGAAAATGTATTTGCATGCCATCCTCAAGTGTATACATGTACTTTTGCAGCATAAAGGGAATTGCTTCTATTCCCAGTCATTTAGAGATACTATATTACTTTTATGATTACTTTTCATTTTTGAGTAATCCCATTGCAACCGCTGCTGAAATGGTGTTATGTCATGTAAAATGCACAAGATAGTTATAGACTTGCTATTTAGAACAGTGAGAAATAAAAAATGAAACTGAAGGGAGCAAATGCTAACTGGTGTGAAGCTAGCAAAAATTTTAAGATATTTTAAACTACTAAATTTGGCAGTATTCTGTGAGGGATGAATATAGGTGGCATGTGGAAAAAAATTGCTCCTGAAGTTGCAAATTATATTAAAATGTTATCTGTTGTGATTTTTGTTTCTGCTCCTTTGCTTTGGCTAAGTGATATGATCGTGAATTCAGTTACAAAGTAAAAGACACCCAGACCCCTTGGATATTGATTCAGGAATTCGAAATGAGCAGAGGCCATCCATTCAGCCGGGCTACCTTTCCTCTTGGTTTTGTAAGACAAATGTTTAATATTTTTAAGCTTGATACACCTAGGGTGTAAAATTCTGGTTACATTTTAGTTTTTGTTGCTAATAACCTTAAGGAGAATAAATATAAAAGGTTACTACTGTACTGAGTATGGACATGTGTACTGATTATTGAACATTTGTTAACATAGAGAAAATAATTTCAGTAGTTAGAATATTCTATTATCTTACTTTTTATATTTTGTTGCAATGGATTCTGTATATAGAAACTCTAAATTGATGTTCCCTTGGCTTCAGATGAGTCATCTTCATGGTGTCGCAGAACAGGCTTTAGCATCATTAAAATTGCCTTGTAAATATTGCACTAACATGTTATATTCTTACGGTATGTCTTAATAGTTAAATATTTCCAGCTAAAATTTATCTTCTCATAATAGCACAAATTAAAATATAATACATGATATAGTAAAATAGAATTTAAATTTAATAAAAAGCTCAAATCTAAAATCAGATTTCCTCATAACCAGTTCTGAATTATTCTGACTCAAAGTTTTATTTTCATACTGACATATATGAGATATAGGTAAATTACACCCAAAATATGAGAAATAGCAAATACATGAATTATTTTTCAATTATATTATTTTATGTGACAGTACCAAGGTAGGAAAGTGAGACCTTTAAATTATCTTCTTATAATTTCTGTTTTCATAATTATTTTTGATATATTGTTTAGACTGTTTGATGTCTAAATTTGGGGTTTGAGGGAGTGGGAATACAGAAACCACCAAATGGGAAAAGCTACAGTGTTTGTGTTGACCTAGCAGTACCAGACCAGGGGTTTGCAGGATCCAAGGTCATGTTAACTGCTTGGCTCATTGTTAGTACTTTCTCAATCTGATTTTGTCAGAGTTGAGATCTTGGTTTGCATGCAATTAAAACAGACAAAAGCACAACATGGATGTTTACCACTTTCACTTAAAATCCTTGCAGTGAGCTTTCTCTGAATTTAGTTTGGTGTTTTCTTGAAGGGAAATCCTCTATTAAAACTATAAATTCAACCCTTGATAATATTAACAAATCAGTTAATATCATATTTCATGTAGTTGGAAACTAAGTAGGAATTATTTTATGTGTGTTCTTAAGTTTTTGCTTTCTTAACAGTTGATTTTATGTTTAAAATCTTTCTCAGAATTATTACATAATAGTGCCCTAAAATTTATATCAGGTTTGTTGAAATATGGCTCTAATCACAGATGAAATATTTGTGAGAATTTAAGAATGCAAGTCAACAAGAGGCTTATTCAAAAGTTTTAAGTTTCTAGAGGCATAGTGTCATGTTCAATAAGTAATAATGCTAATGTGGTATGACTGTCCAACTCGTTAGTTCCCCTAAAATTTATATCAGATCACAAAAGCAAATCCAAATGTAGAAATATGATCTCTCAATTACGAAAAGAAATATACTTCACTGATTTCATCAGTTGTTTCAGATAGCTATCAAATCTATCCAACATTTCATTTGAAAAAGAACTCATGCTTTTTGCCTGTTTGATACAAATCTATTGGGCCATCAGTCATCAGAAACATAGAATAAGATAGATATATTACCATGATTGACATTTTTGTTTTGATTTATATTCTTTCTTTTCCTAAGCCAGGATTCATTAACATGTGAAATTTCTAAGTATGTTCAACAATTCCTTAATAGTAAAGAATGATTGCAGAAATAAACTGGAGAAACAACCCATATATAATCTATCTTACTAATTATTGTCCTATAGTCAGTTTATTGCTTATAGAAAAGAATAGTGACAGAATTGGAATTTTCTGAGACATAATATTGATATTTAACTTTAAGGCTTTCAAAACTTGAAGTTATTCATTAAAAGATTTATTTTTACATACTTATCCATTATTTAAATGGCATGTGAAAATATTTTCCTCCAATCTTTAATAGTTTTATTGATTTTAGTGCCAAAAATACACATCACATTTAAAATAATGGACTTGGGACCACCTGTGTAGCTGGGAGTAATGAAGATACATACACAGGCAAGATCTGTGAGACACCTTTGATTGATTCTTTCTAGTCATTTTACACTAATTATCCCGGAATTCCTTGAGAAAATATATGAAATTAATTTGTGTTTGAAAGGACTATACTGTAGCTTTATCACTCATTAATATATATAGATGTGTAATTATACAGGCCGCAAGAAAAGGATGGAAATTTGTTCAGTTTGACTGTGTTTATGTAATATCTTCTATTTTAATATTCTTCCTTAGTTTGTCTTTCTATCTGACCATCTCTGCATTTTAGTATTACACTGCTTTGTTAATATCCAGGCTTTGGCCTTTTTCAGTCTGTTTAGCAGTTGATTAAGAAATACGCTAATCCCTTCCAGGATATTGAGAAACTAATGGATTGCAGAGTATTTGGGTCTTTAAGCTTCAATTGTAATTGGTATGAAGAATTGTCATTGAGCTGATATTTGCATATATCTCTCCCAGTGCTAGTTACTTTGTCTCTTTTTTGTCCTCGTAATCTTCAGCTTTCATTATAAGAATATTTATTTTAGTCGGAAGTAAGCATGCCAGTGATAGAAATTTGGGATTCACCTCCAAATGAATGCCATCACAGACAGGGAAGTTCTGGCACATTTTGCATAGATCTGTATGAACACAGTGAACCCTTCATAAGCTCTTAGACTGCAGGAAATCAGTGCTGAAAATTAAGTGGGGTTTTAAAGATTTGCAAAGTAGAGAGCTTTGTATAATGCTGGTATTGCAGGTGCCTATTAAATGTGAAGTAAAGGCTTTGTAATACAACTAGCTAACACGTTTCCTTCCACATTAGAGTGATTTGTAGCCTAGGGAATTAGTCTTGCCTATTTTTTCCAAATGCAGAAACACTAGATGTGTCTGAAAGAATACAATCTCAAATACATGCCTTAGAATGAACAGACTTACTCTTTGATGATTCTTGTTATTCAGGGTAGATGTTGCAGGTCCACACATTCTTACCTGTGATACCTCTGATGTCTATGGTCTGGCCTTCACCTTTCCTAGGAGAAACTCAATTATATGTGTATACTCTCCTCTAAGCATAAATCAGATTAAAACCCCAGGTATCTATAAAGCTGTAATATTACCATAATGAAGAGGGCTTTCTACTGAGTGCTTTGATCCTCAAAGGAATAGCTGTTGAATCATTTCTCAAATTGTATTTTTAGAATTCATCTTTGCTCCATTTGTAAATAGTGTGTATTTGTGGAACAGCAATTCATTCCAGACTTACATGGGTTTAAATATATTTACTTCAAGACAGGGTTCAGCAAAATGCCTCGCAGTTCTTTAATGCTTAATGTCTTTGACTGGTCCTGTTAGATATAAAATCAGTGGAAATAGCCATGCCTATTTTTTAATGATTTTACAAACCCTGTATTTTTATCTACTGGAAAAAGTATATAATCCATGTGCAGATCACAGTAGGTACAGTGGACTTGCTGAGAATGATCACAGATGATTGATTTTGAAAACAAAACAGTTTTTTGTGCAAGACAATAGCAACTGCAATTCAGTAAATGAGGTTTCTTTCCTCATTAAACAAACCTCAAGGAGAAGCATGGAAACACGAGATGTATAAAATGAAGACGTATCTTTTGTAGGAAGACAGTGTCTTCTGCTGATAGTATTTCCTTAGTAGATCTTTTCTTGAGGAAAAAAATACTAGTGCTGTTTTGGATTCAGAGGGTGCAACTTATCTGTGCCTCCGTGTGATAGCAACTGCATGTTGAGGACTTTCAGATACACAGCTACCTAGGATTCACAGGAGAGGTTTTGTAGCGGGTGCAAGTGACAAATGGAGACAAAATGGAGTGAGTTCTGAGCTGTGAGTTGATGCCTGCCTGTGTCATATATTCATGTCATTGAACTGAGTTTCACTTTGGAAACCTAGAATTACAATAGTCTTCCTTGCTTGTCTGCTGTGAACACACCTAGACTAGCACCTTGTCTTTGTTTCATTTCTTGTCATTCTCTAGGCAGACTTTATTCACTTATGTTAACTCATATATATTGTTTTCTTAGTTATGTGATAAATGTTTTAAATGATACTAACTTCTGTGTATCTTCCCTCCAAAAAGAAAAAAAAAATCAAACAATGTTTTGTTCTAGAACATCCATAAAGGGTAGAATAAAATATGCACAATGTGTCCTTCCTTCTTAGAAATAGCGAATCTATTTTTCCTTTGATATTTTCAAAATTGGGTTTTTCAGACTGATACCATTTTCAAAGTTAAGAAATCATATTACATTTAACTGTATAGTTTAATAATGTTTCAGTACATTCAAATTCCCAACATAATAGATGTTAGAATTTTTATGAAAATAATTTTCTTGCTGCAAATGAAATGAGTATCAAAATTGCACTAAACCATGGTAAAAACAGATACAATCTTTAGGATATTTTAGTTTGACATGAACTCATTTTCATTCATGGTCTTAACAGTAAAATCTGCCAAGCAGTGATGGCAAAATATGCTGAATTCACTGATTGATTTTTAAACATGGTAATAATTAAGCAGAATCATTTTGACACCTAAAGTCTCTGTTTTAGACAATTAAATTCTGCTTTAGCTAAGGGTTATTGACTTCTGGATGATACTAGGAACAACACCCTTCAGGGTTTAAACTATTCCTGCAGGACCATCTGTTATTGGCGGGGCTGAGCAGCCTCTCCAGCCATACAGTGTCAATCCCAGGTGTATATTTAGGATTGTTCAGAACACAACCCTGGTTCCTCATGATCTTTCCATCTCAAATGGCAACTCAGTTAATCAAATACTGGCATATCATAACTTAAAGCTTATTACTTAAGGGAAGTATAAGAAAGTTCCTCAAAGTAGAGACAGTGTCTTATTTACCTTTGTATTTTCATGAGTAAACCTACAACAATACCTAAAGAATGAACTTCATAGTCTTTCAGTAAATATCGACCTAATGAGAGTATTCAGCTGGAATCATGCCTTATATATGCATAGTATTTCCATTGATAATCTCTATAACCACTACAGAAAGAAGACATTACCATTCTTTTTTCATATTCTAAGCTTTTAATAACAAACAATGTTGTAAAAGTTTCAGGTGACCAGCGAAGGAATTCAACCATACATATACATGTATACATTCTCCCCCCCAAATCCCTTCCCATCCAGGCTGCCACATAACATTGAGCAGAGTTCCATATGCTATACTGTAGGTCCTTCTTAGTTATCATTTTAAACTGACAGTGTGTACATGTTCATCCCAAACTCCCTCATTTTCCCTCACCCTCATGCTTCCCCTCAGCAGCAATAAGTTTGTTCTTATTCAACTTATGTAAAAATCTAGAGACAGAAAATGTGTTTGTTTTTTTTTTTCAGGTCTCATAGCTAAAGTTGTTCTTTCCAATCCAGTACCTCACCTCCACACTGGTATTTCTTCCTCATATATATCTACTTTTACCTGTTAAACATTCTTTTCAGGCCATATGTAAATTTGAAACATTTTCTTCATTAGTGACATTATTTTTGTTGGAAGAACTGCAACTCATTTATTTTAAAAAACCTGTATTACAGGGCAATTCATTGCACCCAAAATGGTTCTTTCTGCATTACTTCCCAGTAAACTAATTCTAGACTTTAAGATTAAAGTGTGGTAAGCATATGATGGAGGCCCAAATGAGTAAAGTATATATGAGGGGAGTTCTGATTGTCTAGTGTCAACTATCGTCCCTGTTTCCCTCTGCAATGACTAGAACTTGATGATAAAATCTCTAGTTAGGTTTAAGGGTTTTCAGAGGTTTTTTTTGGTGGGGGGTTGATGGCTGAAGATTCCTCATCTTCCCAATCTTAAGAAATCTTGATGTAAACTAGCATGCCTCCATTCATATTTCTGGAGGTCCAGTGAAGATAAACTAACCTAACCTCATCCTATAGATGAGCAAGTGTAAGCATTTTTAGACTCTGAATTTCGACATTTTGATTTTTTAAACAGTGAAATATAATTGACATCTTTATATCATTTATCAGTGTCTTGACTCACTAATGATTTCTGAATATATATCAGAGAGAGAGAGAAGAGTTAGAAAAAAAAAAACCTGCTGATTCTAATATACATAAATACACTCATATCACTTTATTAGAGTTATCTGTGGTTTCTATTTTTACCCTCAGTTCTTCCATACCACTGTGTTTGCCCATCATAACATTTTTTTTTTCATGATAGGATATAATAAGAAGGGAAAGAGTGAACATAAATAGGATCAGATTCCTTTTCTTCCAAGACTCCTCATCCAGAATTTTTATTTAAACCTTTGAATGCTTAGATAATTGAGTGATTACTTCTAAATAATAATCAATGGATTCACTTTGATATCTACTTAATAGAGACAGTATGTTTTGGAGGAGAAAAAAAAAAAGTCATCATCAAAGTTTCCTTAATAGACTTTTGAGCCATCCAGACAACACCCTAGAATCACATATGAATTCTATAAAAAGCAGCAAAATAATAATTGAATAGTGAATAAGTGGTGTCTAGCTACTATATTAATTTTAGAAAGATAAATTTAGTGTCTAATAGAACTCACAGAATAGTTTCTCAAGACTCAAAATGGACCTTTGAGATTATTTGGCCTATTTAATTTCCTTTCCCCATGAAAAAATTGAGATTATTACAAAAAGTAGTTTAATATTTTAAGTAATTGAAAAATGACTTGAAAAACTGCTATTTCAAAAATGTGTCATGTTGAACACATAATTTGAATGTACTGTCCTTTGCTTTTCTACTCTAAAATGGATATAATCAGGCCTAATCCCTAAGGGTGTGATGAGATTAAATGAATGCACAAATGGGTACATGTAAATTTCTGGCCCATGGTAAGTCGGCAGACACTCCAAAAACCTACCTATTTTTCCTCCTATTTTGCCCAAGGATGCCAATTTACCACTAATAGAGAGGCCTAATTTCACTTCATGAATGTTCTCTCCATTTTATTTTTGGTAGTTTTCTTAAATGTGAGTTTCATACTTTTATAAAAATTTTATTATATTGAAGTATAATTGATTTATTTATAATGTTGTGTTAGTTTCTGGTATATAGCAAAGTGATTCATTTTTATATACCTATAATGCAAAATACTGTATGTATGTGTAACTGAATTTTTTATATTTTAATAAGTTATCTCTGTTAATTTGCTTTAAGATTAAAACACTTTTTGAATTATCTAGGATTTCTGAAAAGTTGGTTTCTGTAATAGCATCAGAGAATAGCAGATAGGATGTTATATATTTTCTTTTGATTTTAATTCTTATTGTTTCACATTTATGTAACTGCTTCATCTTTCATCTTGAGTATTTCGCCATTTTCATTTGCATTTTGTGTTTTAAAACTATCTTGCTTCTTTTAGTATTTGTTATTAAATTATTTCCCCATGGATTGCCCATAGAAATTCCTCTTGTCTGGGAATTTTCACCTTACACATCATTCCTATTAGTCAGTACTTAACACAGCTGTAGCCATTTGAAACCTGCTGGGTTTTGCTTCCAATTATTCCATAAACTAGAAAGCATCTCTGTTGAAGTAATGGCACCCATGATATAATCATACTAGTTAAAATGCCTTGGAGTATATGGATCATATCTCTGAGATTCATCAGATTTATTCCAGAAGCATAGTAGTCAATTTTTTCTTTTTATTATTCCTCTGACTCTGAATTAATATATGTTCATTTATAAGTAAGATTTTAGTGTCTTAGTATGAATGTTTATAGTGTTTGAGTATGTGGGTGACATAATAACATGAGTCCCAACAAATGAAAATATAACACAAGTGATTGTATTACCTGAAAAATAACATTTGTTAATATCTTGGGCCAAAATCACTGCTTTATATTGGAATAGGTGAAATCATCAAGATAAAATTAACGATTTGGATTTGAAGCATAATATAGTATGGATTTGTTGCTAATTTTTTTTAACTTTATCAACTAAATAGAAAGTAGATAAAATCAAGTTTCAGTGGCCTCATTGTAAAAATTAAATTTTTCAGTTCCTGTTGATGTTTACTGCCCTCTCAGTGCTGTTCCATTGTTTTTGGATCTGTCTTTTGATTTAGTTCTAATATCTTATATAGACGGTAGCTCAGTAGGTAGAAAGGACTTTAAAACAAGTGATGATAAGAAAACTCACTCTTTGTGCTTGGAAAAATTTGATCTAACAGAGAACGTATGGCAAAGTGGCATAGTGTCTTTTAAACCACTGCCTCTTGTAGATGTGATGTCCCTCAGATGGTGTTAGGGTGTGGAGCAGAGTGAGGACATAGAGTGGATGTTACCTCATGGAGTTGTTGTAAGAATTATAGCATGGCATACAATAGGTGTTTAATAAATTCTACTTAATCCCACCGCAGGGGGATACAGGAGATAATCAGGCAAAATGAGGGTATTAGACACATTTTAAATGGCAATATTTTAAATGGCATCAGGCTTTAAGTATTTAGGTTCATAGTTTTATTTAAAATCATTAATGTTCTTATGGCATCAAATACATACACATGTTTTATATATATGTATATATGTATAAATGTAAATTGAGATGGCTACCATTTTATGTTGTCCGTATCAATGATCTACTTTGTTAACTCTTAGAATGGAGAGGTGATTGTGTATCCAAGAATTTTATGTACATTCCAGTTCAGATAATGACTAAATACTTTATTCTAGGAGGAGAATTATATTTCTCCCACCACTCATGCCTTTCCTTATGTGATCAGGGCTCACTTATTTTTTCATTTAGCAATGTGAAGGACTTTCTCTGCCTGCTGAGCACTTATCTTATTCAGGCATAAGCTTGACAACTAGATGATACCCAGCCTTATCACTAGATGACTGAGCTATATTATATCTTCCTTAATGGATACTAAAACTTATTTCAGAATTAAATATTATAGTTTTAGAATTTTTATTCTTTTCTAATTCTGCCTTATAAACCTATGAAACGTTTCTGCTGCCAAAGAACTGTGATGTGATCCACTGATATATACGCAAATTAATCTCTTATTTTTCATTAATTCTGTTATTTAACAGACATCTATTGAATAACTGCTGTGATCTAGGAACAGTGTAAGACAATGGAATTTTTTTTAAATGAATAAGACGTTTTCTTTGCTTTAAAAGATTCCAATGTTTTTAAAACACAGTACATTTTTTCTTTGGAATTCCCTTATTTTAAAAAATATGAGTTTTCTCTCTCAGTTTTAAATTGATGTCATCATTTCCTTGAAATATATTTTTTAAAGTCTTTTTTTTAACCAGTGCTAGAGACTTGATCTTTCAGTAGGGTAATAAAATTCTAAGATCTATTGCTCTAATTATAAGAATGCCAAGTTTAAATTTATCCTTTGGTTAATTTAGAGGGAAATACACTTTTCATCCTTAAAATCACACTTCTTCTGCAGGCAAAGGTGTTAATAAAATATGGTTGCAAGTAAAACTTCATTTTGTAACTATATGAGATTAGCATATTTGCTATATTAAAAAATCACTTTAAAAACATGGCACACATTGTTAATGCTGAATAATAACTCAAGTTAAAAAGGATCATCTTCTCTAAAAATGGAGTTTCATAGAGATCCGTTTTGAAAGGGATATTTTGAGTTGTGCAAAAGAATGTTCAACCTTAGCTCTTCAAAAAAACATAAGCCTAACATAGACATGGAACATAGATGTTAAAACTCTAGCTAGAATAAATGTTTGGTTTAATCGGCTTTTACCGCCAGATGGTTCTGATTTGGGCAAGTCCATTTCCTTATGAATATTTATCACAATATTTCAAAGAATGGATGCAATGACATAAATTTGAAAATGAAACCTTTATTACAAGCTTTTTTTCTTAAATTAAGAAACATTCATATCCTGAAAATTTGGTTTTCTTTAATCATAGAAGAAAATGCCATAATTGGGCTTTACATTTCAGCAAAACACTTATTTCACTAATTTACATATGGGTGCATGTTTATATGAGCAGGTCATTTCAAAGTTTCAACGTAATATCTGAGCAAAAATCTTTGTTTTTGCACACTTGCACATTTTTGTGCAAATGTATTCTTAAAATAAACTCTTGCTGCCAGAAAATATACTGTTTTAGTTGTAGATAGGCTTCAGTGGTAACCATCAAGTTGGTGCCTAATTCCAAAACATTCTTTCTAACTGTTCTGTGGATATTTAGGCAACTATCTTCAAGTAATTACTGTAATATACACAAACTCCAAAACTGAAACCTGGTGAAATATGTAGACCTCAGGAAAAGGTGTGTAATAGTCCTTGTTAATTAAATACATTGATTAAAATATAAACTTTTTTGGAAATTATAAATTATTGATATACTCAGTCATGAAAGTAAATGTAGTTCACTTTTTAATAATGTGAAAATATGGACAATTTGGAAGGCTAGTTTAGATCCAAGTAACAGGATAGATTAAGCTTAGTAACAGATATATTTAAATAAAGTTTGGTGTGGAAATCACATGAGGACAACAGTGGTAACCAACTTCTACATAAAACCAGAAATGTGGCAATCTCAGCATTATTCCTGACGACAGTAACATTTAACTTGGTATTGTTATGTAGTTTTAATTCTTTGCCTATTATGATTTTTATAAGTAACTATGCATTACTTTATCAAAGAAGAAAAAGCACTAGAGATTAATTTTCATAACTTTGATGCACATTATTTTCTAGTTTTTGGCAGTAATAATATCTATTCAAAACCACTTATACTTTGCTAAAATTTCACTTAGCATCTTGAGAATTCGGTTTTCCCATCTGAAGGAGATCATTGGATTCAACCTTTTTTATTTCTATTATTAAAAATTGTACTACAGCTTTTATTAATTCCTTAGAGAAACATCACTCTTTGGCAGGTTTTCTCTTACCACCCAACATCTGCCTGGCCTACTTCTTTCCATCATCAGTTGATATATGTTCAAACAACGCAAATCAGTGTTAACATTGGCTCAGGAAAAACAATTACAAAGTAAATCATATAATTCAGTCTCTTCTGACAATGAACGATTTGCAATATTCTCATTGTTTGCATGATCTATGTTATCACTCTCTTGCATTAGTGTTGATAACAGAGTGTTGCCATTATCTTCTTTGAGGTCTCTGCCTGATTAATTTTCCCCTTCTGAACTAGAAAATTAACTTTTTCCTCCTAAATCAGAAATCACAAAAGAGAAGAACTATAAAATTTCAAGATTATTGGTGGTTATAATTTGATTAGAAAACTGTCAATTTAAAATAGTATGTAGATACCATATTTTTATCAGCAATATTACTTTGACTGTGTTTGATTTTTTTCTGTAGTAGACATTAAGATAAATTGGAGAATTACACATAGTTTGGGGATAATATGTAAATATAGATTTTTTAAAGTCAGACACTGGTAATTTTGATTGATGGTATTATTTATTATCAGGATAAGTTTTAGAAAGCTAATTAAACCTAATAATGCTCATTGATTTTATTGGCAGCCTGTTCATTCAAAGATAAAATAGAGTTAAGTGGAAAAAATAAATAATCATAACTGTTCATGTGAAGGAAAATCAGGTTTGAGAATAAAAGAACTGAATCACAAATTAGCTGTAGCCCCTATACATACTACATGCATGTCAAACAACAAGTAGTGTTTGTTTAGAGGAATATAAACTAGAACTATGTCTTGCTGCAGCACAGCCAACCTTCCACATTTTCTCCCGAACACTCCAGAAACAGCTCTACAAGGATGACTCTGAAACCTGGACAGAAGTCTAGGAATACTTGCTCCTATAGTATTGCAGTGATTTCTGAACGTCAAAATATACTTGCATTTATCCTTATTTACTGCACTGTGCTCTTTCATCTTATTAAAACCTTTAGGAAACCTAAATTTATTTCAGTGGAAGTATAAAAAAATATTATGCTGTAGGTGGACAGGTTTAGGAGTTACTTTGCAAGCTCAGAAAGTTGATATAGATGGAGGAGGTATAATTATAGAAATGCCACACAATGGCCACACGATTTTTGTTGTTGTTGTTGGTTTTTCATCTTATGCAACTTCATCCAATGGTCATATTCTGAATATACAGCAACAAAGATGCCTTCCTTAACCATATGGCTAGATGCTTATGATCTGTTTTATGAATAGTTTTTCCCTGGATGTAAGGTCATATGGAGGTTTTTGAAAAAAATCCCAAGCCTATTTTATGTCACTAATACAGGTGACAGCTAATTTTAAAGAATTTAAAAGTGTTATAAACAAATAGATTAGTATCAAATGAATACCCTGTGATTTTTGCATGAGGCATTTTAGCTATTTTGAGCAGCAATTGATGGAATGAGATGTAAGCATTCTCTGGCAAGGTGAGAAGCTGGACAGGCCAAGGCTTACAATCCTGTATTTTCAGAGCTTTGTCAGAGCCAGGCATTCTGGGGACAATACAGTGAATCACAGCTATATGATTAATCAAATCAGTTCTCTATTGTAGAAGGACAAAGAGATGATGCCCATTGGCATCAGATTTGGAATTGGATGCTTGTAGATGAATGAATTTGTGTAGACTGTGCCTTCCAATGTTTTGCCTGGAAGAGAAATAAATCCACTAGGAATCTGGACAAAAGCAACATTTAGATAATCATACCAGAGTTAGAATAGCCTATATAGAATAAAAGCTAACATGAAAAAGAATTCATTACTCTTAATGAATAGCTATTAAGTACTTTAACAGAATTAATCATTATCACTAAAAATGTAAACATACTTTAAACATGTGTAAAAGTCACTGGCCACCGTAATTTTAGCTAAATAGGAAACAATTTCATGAGAGAAATGGAAGATATTTGGGGATCTGTAAAGAGAAGTTCTGAATATTCTCTTTGACACCCCTATCTTTTTATTTCTAGAAATTTCATTTTCAGTGCTTTGAAAGTAGATTTCCAACACCAGATAATGACAATCAGCCAGCATATACTTGAGTACCCACTGCGCTCCTGGCAGTCTTCTCAGCCATTTACATGCATTTTCTTAAATAGGAACAATGACCTTGCAGGTCAGGTACTATTATTAATGTCCCTCTTTTCAAGCTGAAGAGAAGTTAAATGATTTGCTTAAGGTCATAGTTGTAAATGAGAGTAGTCTAGGACTTGAACACTAGTAGTTTTACACCAGAGGCTTTGCTTGTAAATTGCTAAACAATACTGCCTTAATGATTGAACTTCTCTTTTCAAAAATAAAATGGTTGCACATCACCAAGAGTCACTTGAGCCCCAAAATAAATTATTTGTGTAAATCTAAAAAATAAAAGCTCAAGTCTAATTTAACATTTCTGTTTTTAATTCCTTTAGTGTACAGATTTCAACACTGAGCACATGACTTGATACAGCCATGTATCATGTGAGGCATGTGTGTTTCTTCACAGTTTATAGTGAGCATTCATGGACATTGCATAGTAAGAAAAGTAATAGCATTTCTGTGTTTTAGGCAGTAGAATTCTGGAAACTTTTCACCAACAGTGTATTTTGGCAGTGAATTTCAAACATTCTGCTAATCTCAAAATAGAATAAGAATTTTGTGATTATTCTTTTTTAACTACTCTTCATACTAGATAGGAGGGATGTAGAGGAGGAGATGGTATAAACAGTAATGATAACTAAAAGATCTCTCTTCTCCATTAGCCTGGAATGCCACTTTTCTTTAAAAAAAGAAAAATTTCATTCCAGCCCCTGCTCTTCAACAGATCAGAAGCACCAACTCTCTTCATCTGCCTCTGCACAAACTTGCTAAGATCAACATGTGCCTTCCCCTAACCTATCCATATTGCACTGGGAGACCTATCATCATGTCTGTTTGGAAACATGTATAATCAGCTTTTATTATTGGTTATAAAATTTTAGTCCTAAATTTTTTCCAGCTTTATCACCCACAGCCACAAAAAGTATCCTGTAATTTCATAGATTTCTGTAAATCTACCATATTTCATTACTGGCTTCTTAATGTGACCTTGCCTAAAACTCTAATAGGAGGTGGTAAACACATTTGTCAACTACATATTGGACTTTAAGGATCTCCGTTAAATCTAAGAACTGGAGAGAACCATTTCAGCCTTATAGTAAAAAATTTTGTTTATCATGGATTATTATAATGGATGACTTCCCAGGTGGCACCAGCGGTAAATAATCTGCCTGCCAATGCAGGAGATGTAAGAAAGGCAGTTTCCATCCCTGGGTCAAGAAGATCACCTGGAGTAGGAAATGGCAAGCCACTCCAGTTTTCTTGCCTGGAGAATCCCATGGACAGAGGAGCCTGGTGGGCTATAGTCCTTGGAGTCGCAGAGTCAGACAGGACTGAGCCAGCACACACGCACACACACACACACATGCACATATTATAATGGATGCATTCTGGTAAAACTCCTAGGTAAGAAAGCTGCAATTTTAATTTGAGGTTCATTTGGAGGTGAACATGAAATAGCTGAGAGTTCTCCTTGCCCACTTTTCCATATTCTATTTGGCAAAGGAATTTTTTCTTGGAACAACATGCTAACTTTTTGTCCACTGTGTATAGTGGCATAGGGATCATTACATTACTCATGGATGCTATTCTTATTTAGGATATAAATTCTGTCACATTCCAAAAGAATAGCAAGGATCTGTTCTTTCAAAAAAAAAAAGTCTGTTGATATGAGACAAACAAATTGACTTAAGAGTCCAACAGTCTGTATTTTTGAAGCTCAAATTGCTCACATTTTGATTGCCCTTACTTTGATTTTGGGGTGGCAACTTTTTCTAGATGACCCTTACTAATAATCTTCAGTAGGCAGAAAAATTTAAATTATTCTAATTAAAGAGCAATGTTGAACATGTTGATCAAATGTAGATTTTGTGTAGTTGATTAGACAAGATTTGGTAAGGTTTTAGATCTACCACTGATACCAGAAGGGTAAATTCATTTGTGGATTCATTAATGAACAAGATTGGCAGAATGTCCTTGGTTTAAATTGTTAAGGTGAGAGATTGGAAAAGCATAATTCTTAGGTATGAACTCAAAGACATACAGGCAAGTTTACTATGAGTTCCATAAATACACAAGGATAGAAAGCAATGGGGATGACAGGAATAATTTTTGTCTATATATTTGTTTCAAGTGTCCTTTATAGAGAAGTAACTTTTTTGATGGAACTCGTATTTCATGAGACCAAACATAAAACAAACTTGTAGTAATCACTTTTCATCAGATTCAGGTAGAAGATTGCCAAACTGTTTTGATTTCACAGTAAGTTATAGTCCTGCGATGGAGTTACTATCTGGGGTTTGGAATCTAACAACCTGGCATGCAGATGTTAGTGGCCCAACATGATGTGTTGATTTAGCTTTCCAGGTGACTTAAAATATAGCTAGAGTTCTCCTTTATCTAGAGACTAGACCGACAAGGCTTTGTGAAAAACTAAATTAATTTTGCATTGACATTCTGGGTGTTGCTGATAGAATTTGTAGTGACATTATGCCTATTGGTTATACTGTGACAGGCAGACTCTATCCAAGTGGACATTATAAGAGCCAAATTTAATAGTCTTAACATTGGAAATTTCTGCCTTGAGCAGAGCAGAAGCTTTCCAGCATCTGCTTTGTTTTCTGCTCCCACAATTATGAATTAATATACATCATTTTCAGGCTGTTGAGGAGTGACATAAGAGGATTAATGGAACTGGACAATATTACACTAGTGGAGTGAAAATTCTGTAATGGTTTTTCTGCAGTGATGTGATAGAAAAGGCAAATGGAAACCAATCTCTAGCCTTTGTGCATTCAGAATTTCAAGAAAGTGGATGAAAAGGGAAGTGGAGAACAATTATGTTACTCACACTGGTACAATTTTTCATCAAATATGTAACTCATTTTTCACACATATTAGGGATTGATTCAACTGAGTGTATTGTATGTAGTGCATGATGTTATCCATTTAATTACAACTTTTATGTCTGAAAATGTTCACAGAAAAGGTATACTTAGTCTGTTACCACAATAAGAAAATTAGATACAATGAATATACACAACAAATCTCATGTACTATTATATACATATTGCTATAGAAAATGCCTATGAAGTGAGTTTTTTTTCATACTTTACCAAAAGTTTTAATAACAATGTTTATTAAATTGAAGGCTCCCCTAACTCCAGCTATTATTTTCTTGCTACAAAGCTTATCTATCAGAGCAGTAGAATTATTGAAATATTTTCTGCTACTGATTATATATTTATTCAAGTTGTCTGAGAACTTTTTAACTGTTTTTATTGCAAATTGATTTTCTTCCATAGTTGAACTTTAATAAAATTAGTTTTGAGACTAGTTTGTCAAGCTCTTGAATACGTATTTACATAGATTTCTGATGTGGCTACTTATTTTAGATTTTTTTACAATGTGATTTTTTTGAGATGTCTATTCAGAAAAAGAGGATTTATTTACCTTAATTGTGTGAATTCTATTTTTTAATGACAAAATGTATTCGAATACTGTGCATGGATTGGCAAATGTGAACCAGAGCAATATGGAGATGACTTACTCGATATTACTTTTACAGATTCACTCATTTAGGCAATGAATTCTGGTAATTCACAGTATTTTTTTAAACTTTTAAAGAAGTATTCTCTCTTAAAATAATAGTGTTAAAACCAAAAGGATCAGCAATATGCCAAATTTAAGATGATCCTTTGAAAAAGAGAAATCACATACTTGTTAATCATACTGTATTTGAGGTGACTGTAGATGAGTCTGATATACAGAATAGTATTAAAATATAATTATGAAGTATATTTGGACTTCCTTGGTGGTTCAGTGATAAAGAATCTGCCTGGAAAGGCAAGAGAGGCAGGTTCGAATCCTGAGTCAAGAGAATTGCCTGGAGAAGGAAATGGCAGCCCACTCCAGTATTCTTGCCTGGGAAATCCCATGGACAGAGGAGCCTGGTGGGATACAGTCCAGGGGGTTGCAAAAGAGTCTGACAGGGCTCAGTGACTAAACCACAAGAATGAGAAGTATATTAACCATAATGATGGGGTTCTAGATGCAGATAAAATGAGATGATTGTCTTTAAGCTTTCAATAAATGTGTTACCCAGTTTACACCTTGTTTATAGTCACTTAACTTCAAAAAGTTAAGAAAGAATATTTGAAGTTCTGTTATTTAGCTTCTTAGATTCTGAGAGAGTAGTCAAGAGCCTGGAACTGTCTTCCCTGAGTGTGTACCTCCACATACTTTATAGTTAAACCAATGCTTCGCTCCTGTCAAGGTTTCAAGGCACAGAGTGCGGAGAAGACATAGCAATTTGCTTAATTAAACCCTGTTCATTTTACAGAGCAAGAAATGAGGTTACTCTTTGGCAATCACATGTTGCTTGAATTATATCTAATCTTTTACTACCCTGAACACTTACACACACACACACACACACACCGTAATGTAAATATGGACGGAAGTAATACCCCTACTCAAAAGTGATCACATTTCTTCCTAAAATAAATGAATTAAAAACTGAGGATATTTCTCTCTGACAGAAAAATAAGGTGCCGTAGTTAGTAAGGCAAAATTCATGCCTTATAGGATTATGGCCTCACTAAAAGTGAATTAAGTCTGCATGTTTGTGTGTCCTCTATATAGCCTCCCTATTATCAACTGACTTTTGACAGAAAATTTCTATGCTTTTCATTCTGACCAATAAAAGGCAACTTAGTTACAGAGATTGACTGGGTGCTTGACATGTGGTGCTGCTCCATTAAAATGGTGGGCAATTGGTACTGGGGTGGTTTAGGAGATTTAACGCATTTTGCTTGTTTTTACATATGCTAATATCCTAATATTCTAATATAAAAATGCAATATCAGTTCACAGCCGACAGGTTTCTTTATATTGCTTTTATAGTCAAAATGTAAAAAGAAAATGCTAATATGCTCCTAATCATTCTATGCTTGTATTCTAATATTACTAGGCAGCTTCTGTAGACATAGTCAAATAAGCACATTGTTCATTATTTAAATGCAAATGCATCTTTCAATTATTATTGCCCATGTAATTTTTAGAGAATGATCATTGCCTTGTCCCTCTCCCCACTTCACTACTCTAAGATAAGTGGATATGCTTAATTCTTTTTCTGTTCTGTCTTTTATTATTAAAGGAACCGTACAGAAAATAAAACATTTGTTTTCAATTAAAAAATAGCAACTAGCCTGGTATTTATATTCCGTTTTACTTCTGCAAAATAGCCACATTTTTACATAATCCAAGCAAATTGTCATATGTAACTGTAGGCTAAATATGGCAAAATGTGGCTTAAAATAATCTCCCTTATTGTGCTACAATATATGAATAATTATAAGTGTAAACACTTGACATCACCCGTTCCTATAGTACCATTATTCTGTAGTATCCACAATGCAGTATATTCTATTCCTACTTCATGAAATGATCTCTTAAGATTCATTGTAAGGCACTACACAAAGCATTGTTCTTAAAAAATTATAGGGAAAAATTTCCCGATGAAAACCTGATAATTCAAGGTATTATTTCAAAGAGAGTGAAGAATAGATAAAGAAATTCAGTGTAGCAATATCTTTCTATTTTGATTTCACATTAAGTTTTTATATACACACAAAAAATTGGGCTCAAGAATTACCTGATATAGTTTAGATTTTAAATAACCAAAATAATGTTTCAGTGTGTTATTTTGATAATTTCTTAATAAAATGATTACTGTTAATAATTGGTAGATTTTTTTTCTTCCCGTGCTAGTGATTTATGTTGAATGGGAATTTAGTAATATGTATAGGGATGCATCTTAATATCTATATTTGCTGAACAGTGTTAACACAAAACTTGTCCTTATTAAAATGGACTTTTGTACACTACAATTTGAATTAAGTAATGCATATATAAAGTATTTAAAAAGTTGTATATCAAAATGTATAACATTCCATTTTTCACTATATCTTGTAAAAGTTTTTTGGTGTAATCAATATGACACTCACATATGTCGAATCAAGTATTCTACTATTTATTTAAACAGATATATACTTGATGTATTTGGAAATTTATTGCACTCATATAATTGTGTATATTGTGGCCTCAAAAGTCTGTACTTATCCTTGCTTTAAAAAAGTAGTATGTGCATTTCTTTCCCAGTTATTTTACTTAATTATATTAAGGAAAACATCCTTTACTAAATGTACCTTAAAATTCACAATAAAGTTTAGAAATTGTTTTCTACAACATTGACATTTTGTGTTGAATTTGTTTGTGAAATTTTTTTGAAATTGTTCTCTGATTTTCTGATAAAGAGTCCCTCATCTTAATCTTGGGGCTTCCCTGGTGGCTCAGTGATAAAGAATCCGACTGCGATGCAGAAGACACAGGAGACTCTGCAGGTTCGATCCCTGGGAGGGGAAGATCCCCTGGAGGAGGGCATGGCAACCCACTCCAGTATTCTTGCTTGGAGAATCCCATGGACCGAGGAGCCTGGCAGGTTACAGTTCATAGACTCGCACACAGAGTCGAAATGACTGAAGCGAGTGAGCATGCATGCAACTTAATCTTACTGATAAATGATAAGTTAAAACATATGCAATGTGGTGAAGAGCTCTTGTTTAATCATGAGGCTGTTTACCTAAGTGATGAATTTCTCACACTTATGAAAGCTGGCGAAAAGACACCAAATGAACTTTCCCCTCAAAACCCTAGCTACTCACTATGTCCACTTTCCAACACTGGAATATCAAGCAATTTACACTTAACAGAGTGTTCTAGACTGCAGAGAAGCAGCTGCATGGAGGTAATGTGAAGGAAGTATATGCAGATCTGTTAATCAAACTTTTTTACACTCCATTTACTGAAGTTACATAGATATTTAAGAAAATGTTTGACGTACCTTACTGTTTGACATTCAATTGACATATAAGGTTGGACTCTCAAGGACAGTAAATATAAATATCCATGTTTGGTTCAGGTTAGTCCACTGAGAGATAGACTCTCTTATTTTGCTAAGAAAAATCACATTCTGAGACAATCTCTTTATTACCACAGTTTTTAATATCACTCTGAAGCATGTTGAAATCCAACCACTTGGCTACTTGCACAGAGAAAAACATGTACCCTGTATTGCTGTGGAGGGATAAATATGCATTTGCTGTGTTTTATGTTTACATTTACAACTATAAGAAGTGGAGAGTTGAATTAAATTTTATCACAAATAATTCTCTCAGTCACAGATTGATTATTTTATATTTATTAAAAACAAGAAAAAATGGATGTCATTAAAAGGTCCAAATAGTTTTCAAATGAAAAGGTTCCATTTATTCCATAATATTCATTTGAATTAGCCAAGATGAAAACTTACTAATCATAAATGCAGAAGGCATGTTACAAAATTACTCTCGGTCTTAAAGTTATCTTTAACTCAGAGAGATTTAGCTCATTCTAACCATTTTATCGGATTTTGTATTTTATTTTGTTTTTGCAGATGTTTTTCCCTTAAAAATGTAAATTCACTCAGGTCCATTCAACAAATATAATTAAATGAAAATATTTTTAGCTTGCATTGGCATTTTCATTCTACACACATAACAGAATGCTTTTTAAATTTACTTTCCACCCATGTAATGAAAAGTATTTTGAATACCAAAGTAATCACATCTTAGAACCATCAGAAGCTGGGCAAATGGCTTGTTGGCATCTTAGTTAAATATTAAGCAAGCAAGAATAACAGGATGCTTTTTCCATATAAGAAGGAAAAAGTGATTCCAAATATGTATTTTCCCATTTAATTACTTCTTTGAAATTGTTTTCTGTTTTAATGCTCTCCAGAATTTCTATCCATTCCTTTCCTCTTTCATATTTTTTCCTGAGATATAATTCCTTCCAGATTTTGCCATATTTTTATTCAAAAATAATGCATATTTTTTTAAAATATTAAAACACATTAACAAAATGAATATAAATAACTTTCACCACTTACTTTAACTTCAAAATGCATTCTGATATTAATGTGGAATATCAAGTATTATTAGTCACATTTTTGAAAAAGCAAGTGATTTTTAACAGAAGAAGTGGAGGGAGAAAAGGAGGTACCAAGTAATTTAGTCTATATATTTAATTTTGTTTTTGGTGACTAGAAATAAAGTGCCTAATCTCAGAGATGCATCTCTATATTGTTATTTGGTCAAATATTTATTTATATAATGTAAATATCTTATAAAATACATGCATGAATAAATAGAAGAATATTTATATGCATATATTTATATAGAAAATTACTGAAACAATTCTCTGCACTGTAAAAATTTATTTTTTGTTATTTATAGATAAGCAAATATATATAGATATATATTTGTTTATAAATAAACAGTTATCTATTATATAATCAGAATATATATATAATATATATCAATTTTCTATTTTAAAATTTTGAACAGGTAGAGTCTTTGGAATTATTATGACTAATTAATATTTTTATCAATCTAAGCATTAAGGCTGAAACTCCAGTACTTTGGCCAACTGATGCGAAGAGCTGACTCATTGGAAAAAACCCTGATGCTGAGAACGATTCAGGGCAGGAGGAGAAGGGGACGACAGAGGATGAGATGGTTAGATGGCATCACCGACTCAATGGACATGGGTTTGGGTGGACTCCGGGAGTTGGTGATGGACGGGGAGGCCTGGCGTGCTGAAGTTTATGGAGTCGCAAAGAGTCGGACACGACTGAGCGACTGAACTGAAGTATGATAGACTAGGGTCATTATTTTTAATATAGTTGCTTTTTATATTTAAACATATTTCCTTTAGCAGAGCACAATGCTTGGGTTTTGAAAATGTACAAGTAACCATTTACTCATGAGCATATAAAAAATTCAGGATTCCCCAATTGTTGTTGTTCAGTCACTCAGTTTTGTCCTACTCTTTGTGACTCCATGAACTACAGCATTCCAGGTTTCTCTGTCCTTCATCATCTCCTAGAGTTCACTCAAACTCATGTCCTTTGAGTCAGTGATGCCATCCAACCATCTCATCCTCTGTCATCCCCTTCTCCTCCTGCCTTCAGTCTTTCCCAGCATCAGGGTCTTTTCCCCAATTAGTGTAAATAAATCACTATTTTAGGTTACTTTAAAAGAACTATATCAGGGGAAAAACAATCCTACACATCATTTATTTAATAAATATATTTTGCTCACCTACATTATGATGATTATTTTCACCAAGTGGGATCTTTACACATAGTTTGATGTGTTTCTCATGCCGTACGACATCCTCTTGCACAGAAGATCTGTAAGATGACTGTGTTTCTTTGGGGTAGATTGGGTAAAACTGGAAGTTTTGTACACCTAATGAAGTCTAATAACATTGAAAATTCAGAAGAATTCTGGCAAAATGGCTGGTTTGTAGCAGGCACAAATACTTTATGGATAAATGAGTGACCAAAGACTGATGATGGAGTTGTTTTTGAAATGTATATAAGTAATTATAATTTATATATTTTTATATAAAATGTTAGTAATCTTATTATATGGCAAGGTGCATGTTATGGTTGATTTTATTATTTTATTTTGTTTATTTTTCTTCTTTACATACTTATTTGCAAAATAGGTTCAATATACAATGGCAAAAACAACATCTGAAATTTTTGTGACTTTGTTATACAAATAATATTTGATGTGCAAATGTAATGTTCTTACAGCCCAGAAAAGTTACTGTTTGCCACTTTAAGTATAAATATATATTTAATAATAAAATTAAATATTAGAAATAATATTTATTTTTAAAATGTTGAAAACAATAAATACTGGCAAAATTTTGCTTTGACAATTATTTGTGGCTTTCTTTGCATTATTACCTCTTGTCTTAACAAGAGAAAATTAACAGTGATAGAATTAATCCATTCATAAATCACAATTGTTAATTGGTACATTTGAGAGGTTATTCTTAAATGTATGTATTAAATTCATGCATGTAATATTATGCCTTTTGGTGATTACTTATTTTAATCATTTTGGAAATGTGCAAAAGCCTTAAGCATATAAATGGTTAGAAATATATTTGTTACTTTAAACATTTTATTTCAAAACCAACAGTGCTTAAGCATTTGTACTCGGAACTCTTTTGAGCATCATTTCAACACTATAAATGCACACCGCAGAAAAATTCTTATATTCACATATATTTTTTTAAGAATTACAAATTGTTCAAAGTTTCTATCGACTATGTGAAGCCCATCTATGGAATCTCCCAGGGACCTGTGGCTCTGGGTGATAACTAAATTTATATAAATTATTTGACTCTTTATGCAACTCCTACTAAATATTCTTTGAATATAGTTTTGAAGTATTTCAAGTGAAAGGAATTCAATACTCTTTTCTCAGCACTAGCTATTTTTTAGAAAATGAACTCTCTTTGGAACCTCATCCTCCTACGATAAAGGTTAAAACCTAGAAATATTTTTGCTTCCTTATCGTGTACAGTATAAAATAACACATTAAGACATACATTTTGCCATAGGAAGAAATATATTGATCACTTTAATGAAATGCTCTCCATCCCATAAATAATTGATGGTGTTAGTGGACATGCAAATAAATAGTTAGGGCCAGCCAAATAAAATAGGGCAGCTTTAAATTTAAACTCTTTGACATATGCAGTTCTCAGTATTCGTTGTTTGATTTCTTTTTTTTTTTAAGTTTACCTATGTCCTTTTGCTGCTGTCATGTACCAGATGATCCTTGTGAAGTGACATTACAAAGGTGTAATTTCCTGTTCACCCTTATGTTTCCAACAGACTTTGCCTGATATGCCTTTTCTCCTTACAAAGAGAAAAATAAAACATTAATTTTTTGCCAATATCCATATAAATTTATAAATTAACTTCACATAAGATAGTATGTTTGTGCACCACAAAAATGTTTTAAGTTTGATTTTTATCCTGTTTCTCAAAAAATTAAGGCTCACTGTTGAGCCTTTTTCAAGATCACACAGCTCCTATATGGTTCAGCCAGGAATTTTTTTTTTTTTTTTTTTAATCTCTACCACATATCAGGGCTTCCCTGATAGTTCAGTTCGTAAAGAATCCGTCTGCAATGCAGGAGACTCGGGTTGGATTTCTGGGTCAGGAAGATCTCCTGGAGAAGAGATAGGCTATCCACTTCAGTATTCTTGGGCTTCCCTTGTGGTTCAGCTGGTTAAGAATCTGCCTGCAATGTGGGAGATCTGGGTTTGAATCCTGGGTTGGGAATCTCCCCTGGAGAAGGGAAAGGCTACCCACACCAGTATTCTGACCTGGAGAATTCCAGGGAAAATATGGTCCATTAGGTTGCAAAGAGTTAGACACGATTGAGTGACTTTCACTTCACTTTACTTCACCACTCATCCCAGGAATCAAGATTGATTGGAAAAGAGACAAAAATATTTTAAAGACAATTAAATGAAACCTTACATAAGCATACATCAAAATGCATTTGCCCATAATTCTTTGAAAATATGCACAAAATTTTAAATGTTACATATATATAATATTTTACTATTGCAGAGATACTTTGCACACATTTTCATCATTTGTATTTTTCTTTAATACAAGATCAAAGATCTGTCAAATTTGGTGAATTTGTAAGTTCTTTCCTTCCGTTCTATCTCGCTTCTTTCTCCATTTCTTTCTCTCTGTCTTCCTTTCTTCTTTTTTATTTCCTTTTATGACTGGCCATAATGTTAGATGAGAGGTTTTCTCTCATCTCTGAGTGGTAAGGTATACTGGATGAGAATTCTAATCAATACAAACCATTTTATTCTCTGACTACCATTCTCTACTAGTCCATTAAGGACAGTTAAAATTTCTCTTTGGTTTTGGTAAATTCACATCAGTACCAGAACTACTATACCTAGTAATTATTAAGCATTGAATTTCACACTTTTCTTTATTCATGGATTTTTTTTAGCCCTCAAAATCACCAGAGCCAAGTTGTTCTTATCCTTATTTAATTGATGAGAAAACTGAGTTTCATAGACTATAAGTAATGTATTCAGAACATGTGTTTCAACTTTACAGCAGACCACTAGTTTAAGTAGTAAACCATATCAGTTTCATTATCTTTTAAAAGTTAGTATTTTTTTACAACTTTTTTGAGGTATATTTTAGATATCTGTGATTCATTTTAAGTGTTCAATTCCACAACTTTTAGTAAATTTAGCAAGTTGTGCAACTATCACTGTCAGTTTGGGAACATTTTAGTCCCAGTGAAGATCGCTTGTGCCTGTTTACTGTTCATCTCCTTCTCTCCAACTTTGCCCCAAGACAACCACTAAATTAACCTGGGTTTTTTTTTTTTGGACATTTCATACACATGGAAGTATACCATTTCTAATCTCTTGTATTTGGCTTTTATTTGGCTTTTCAGTGATCATTTTTTACACTACTTAAAAATGAATACTTCTTTCAATACCATTACAATTATTATACTGTGAAAATATACTAACATCTACCTATAACCCAGTGAACATGAATCATTTTCCCCCAAAGCTTCCCTATTTGGCCTTGATTCTTATTTTTCTCAAAAAAACCTTATAAAATTAAATGACTTTTCATTAGAGTGGCAATTATTATTGCACCTAAAATTGGTGTTTCCCACCTTCATTAATTATTAAGTAATAGATTACCTACTAAATAGTAGATGAATTAATTACACTTAAAAACCTTGAAATGTTTGTAATCTAACTATCAATGTACTCAGTGAAACTGCATTTACTGTATTTTCATAGCCACTTTTGTCAGTGGTTTGAACTCAACTCTGATGAACTGTTCATGGAGATTTTTTCAGTGGACAGAAATGATCCTAGGTGTCCAACTTCAATTAAACTGGCAAGTTAACTGAGGCACATATCACACCTATTGTAATCACAGCTGGTAGGCATTTCCTTCTTTACATTAACAGTGTTTCTTCATTATGCTTTTGAAACATTTTACTTTTTCTATATTTCAATATGTACTTTAATTGCTGAATGGTTTCAACTTGCCACTCTTGTCAAAAAGCCTCAGCCAGAATTTACCATTTTCCCCGGTAAATTAAGTGAATGGAAACAAAATACTATTTCCTTGCAAGTATTTATAGAAATCACTAGAAAACAAAAACTTCAAGTTTTAAAGCATAATCACATAATAAATTGATAAATATTAATACTATTTTATTTGAGAAGTAATAATAATATATATTACAAAACAGCAAATGATCCAAATTTTATATTTTTTTCTTAGGATATTGTTCCTGGGTTCTTGGTAGTGAGTGTGATTTCTCAATTGTAATTTTTGAACAAATATTATTGTTGATTGAATATTAAACAGAAAATATGAAGAGATGAGCAGACATTGTCAATAACAGAGGAATAATTCATTGAAGAGTCATCATACCTAAGCAGGATGGAATATGCATAAAGATAATGGAGATGAAGGTGGAATTACAAAGCTTCTTTAGTCTTCAGTGGTCATTACTGAATTTTTGTCTTTGTTCCCTATATTTTTATTTTAAGCCAGTGATTTTGTGTCTCAACATTTGTGAAACAGAAGTAGTAAATATATTAATGTTTCTATAATGCTTATATGAGTGCAATAATAATAAATTAACATTTGAAAGAGGTTAGAATACTGCCTAGAACATAGAAAGTGTATGATAAATAGTACTGATAAAACTTCCTAAAGAGAATTTTCCTTTGAACTTTAATAACTTTTTTTGCTTAAAACTATTCTGTCAAATCAGCTTTTTAAGAGATCCTTTCTATGTTATATGACAGAAAAAAACTGAAGTGATCAAAATGTACAAAATTTGAAAGTTATAATACATTGTTTCTGGTTCCTATGTGTGCATGTGAAACTTAAATACTAGTGATTCTAAAATTAAATGTTAGCCCTGTTTGTACAATAAAATCTGATTTAGCAGAAATATTTAAAGTCAGTTTCACTTCCATAGAAATATGAACAGAATTAGTAAAGGGTTGTTGCCATGGGGATTATAAGAGACTTTCAGACTGAAACATTATAGGAACCTTTCTCTGAAACGTCCATAAACCCATCACTGTAGGTTTTTTCTTTAACCATTACTTGCAATCTTTTTTCCCACTTATAAGGAGGTTCAAGGTATTCTATAGTAATATAGGCTTTGCATGAAAGATTTTTAGTTTTATGATTTATATCTTTTGGAAAAGCTCATATTTCAGAGTTTAACAGATAGCTAATATATAGGGATTCATGTTCATTTCTTAACTCCATTCAACATCAAGCTAGATCTGAGATACAGAGCTTACTTTTCTGCATTGACTTTTATTATATTAAATATAGTGAAAATTGTATAGAGGAATACTATGATGAATTACTACACATACAAAAAAAATGTGTGAATGGAAAGAACAAATTTATAAGGGACTGTGCCAGAAGCTTTCTGTTGTTGTTTTTTCCTTTTGTGTGGGTATGTTTTTGTCTCACGTAGCATGATTCCTTATCCATAATTGACCAGGAACTAAAGTCTCAAGGAAAGGGAAATCTATGTGTACCAAGCACTTTGGAGTGGGATTATCTTATCAGACTTCTTTATTTCACTAGGCTGAAGGAATTTATTCTAGATGTAATCTGAATCTGGCATGTTACTGATGTATGCTTGTTTACAAGCAAATGTGACTTTAGTCAGATATATACAGGCTCAGTAAAAATGCCTTGTGCTATAATTGGATTATCATGTGTATATTTTCAGTATATGTCTACTTTTTAGAAAAGTAAGTTGGGTGTTGATAAATTGAGAAAGGAGCAGATTGAGGAAGGGGCTTTCTGAAGAATTGAGAGCAAGGATGTTTCCTGTTAAGAAATTTTCCCTTCCAGCTAGCTCATAAAAGACCTTGGAATCTTACATAAACGTTCCTGACAAATATATGGGAGTTATGTATGTTTCTGGCAATAATTCAATAAACAGGGTATTTAAACTGAATGATTTTAAAAGTTGCAGCTTTGTACACAAAAATAAAGAAAGGACTATCCCTCTCATAATTGAATTTATATTATTATAAATGATATCTCCTGAGGAATCTGCTTCACTCTGATAAATCTGCTTCACTCTGATAAATCTGCTTCACTCTAAACTCTAATGAGTTTAGCCACCAATGCTTTATAGTTAGCATATATAAAGACATATATATATATATATATATATACACACACACACACACACATATATATATATATATCTTGGGACCCTTCTGGTACATTTCTAACCCTTCCCCTCTAGTTTTGGATTCCTTTTTATTAAGTCAGACTGAGTACACTGTTGTCATTTGAAATCCAAGGATCCTAAATGTTATGACAAAAATGCACATAAATTCATGGACTTATGTTTGGAAATGCATACGCAGCCAACATATTCTACAGGAAGGTAAACTTTTGTTCATGACTGGGATGGTCAGGAAACCTTCATAGAAAAGACTAAAACTTAACAAAACTTTTCATATCACTTTAATTTTTTCTCTCAATTGTTTATAAAAATATTATGGGCTTTAAAGGTCTGGTATTTCTCCCATATCTTTTCATTGACAAAAATAAGGCTGAATGATGGAAGAAGAATACATATTCTTAACATGTACTGAGACCAGCATGAGCCCCTTTTAAGTTTTCCAGCAACTCTTTTAACTGTAAGACTGATTTGCTCCAATTTTTACCAGTGAGAAATCAAAGTGGTAATGTGACCTGATGTCGAGAAGGCAATGGCACCCCACTCCAGTACTCTTGCCTGGAAAATCCCATGGATGGAGGAGCCTGGTAGGCTGCAGTCCATGAGGTCACTAAGAGTCAGACAGGACGGAGTGACTTCACTTTCACTTTTCACTTTCATGCATTGGAGAAGGAAATGGCAACCCACTCCAGAGTTCTTGCCTGGAGAATCCCAGGGACGGGGGAGCCTGGTGAGCTGCCGTCTATGGGGTTGCATAGAGTCGGACACGACTGAAGCGACTTAGCAGCAGCAGCAATGTGATTTGCCTAGAGTCTCATGGAAACCAGGTGGTTTAATTCCAGTAAGACCCCTTGTTTGTGATTCAAGTTTCTTTCTTTCATATAGTTTTTTGAAGGAGATTTAGCAGAGAAGGAATCAGAGGGAGAATGCCTGAGGCAGGACTGGTTCAGGAGAGGCAATAACATTCAGAAGCATACAAGGCAGGTTCAGGTAAGGGTACAGTTAGTTTGATTGGGCAGAGATTTCTGCAGAAAAGTGGTTATGTAGAAGATGTGGAAAACTACAGTAAGCCCGCAATAACTTTCTTGATGTTCCCATTGTTTCCAGTGTTTTCAAATTGAAGTGTGGGGATGCCTCCCTAACATTTTATAAGATGATATATTGTTTTCTTTAAAAACATTGGAAATAGTTTTGGTCAGTGGAAGCAATACAAGGTTGTGAACAAAATATGCTAGAATCTGGAACAATAAAATGAGCAAGACATCCTTCTTATATTCAAGGAATTTATATTTGTCAAGGAATGTATATTTTCAAAGGAATTTACATTCTCTACAGAGAAATACAGTAGTTACATAATGTGTTAAGCATATTTCTGTATTACTTACAAGCTCAAAGAATGAATTATTTTCCTAAAAAGGAATATTTTTAGAGTATTCACCAAACTATTAGTGGATACTAAAGCATCAAAAATATATTTCATTGCTTTGGGAGATACAGGATCAAGAGAACAGATATGAGCAACACAAGGCCTTGAGAACTTCTTGTGCAATCATTTCTGAGTATTTTTCAAATAGAATAGAGAATAGAAATTACCAATTTGACATTTTTTCACATCTTCTACTTATTTTATAAGAAGGTCAAATGAAAAGTTAGCTTTCATTTGACATTTTAAAAATATTACTGCTGTACTGGGATGGATCAAGAACTTAAGGAACATAGAACACAGAAAAAGCAATGTTTATTCTAACTGGAGAACAGAAAGAAGTGTTTTGCTATGTTTTAAAATATATCATTTAATATTACAAAAATTTTGAGTTATAAATAGTAAAACTATTTGTTAAGGAAAATGTTTTTGACAAATCCGTATTGTTTACTGCATTTGAGTACTTGTCTTATCTATACTTTAATTACTAATTTTACAATTACAGTTTTTACTGGATTCTGATTACTCAGTATGCTGGACTCAAGATTCTCAAAGTGGAAATCCAAAGTTTTTTGGAAACTACATAATCTGTATTAATGTAGTTTTCTGGAAGCTACATTATTTGATTTGCTAGTGCACCTTTCTCAAAAGCATGATTAATTGCTCAAATCTCTATTGATATTGAATTAATTACAGACACAGCAAAATAAAACATTTTTTCCAAATTTAAAGTATCAATATCTAGGTGAACTTGCCATAAAGAAATCTGGCAGTTTCGGATTTGAAGAAAGTAAAAATTAACCCTATTACCATTCATCCATGAATTTGCTAACTTAATAAACATTGATAATTCTTGCCTCAAGTAGTGTCTTTGCCTGTCTTATCTTGTGCCTGTCTAACATTTGATGTATTAGAGACACCAGCTATAGCGCCATCATGCGGTAAGCAGCAGGGCTAGATGACAAAGGGCCTAGTGATGGGAATCCGGAAATATTTTGATGCCTCAGACTCCTTATCTGTACTATCAGGAATTTTTAGTAGAATGTACAAGACTCTGCATATTATTTTCAAGAGGACTTCCTCAAAGCTTTTTTGATATTGTAAGCTTTACAAAATGAGATTTACAAAGAAACTCTTAACTAGTAAATATTGATATCAAGAGTGATGTGCCTTTGTGACAGCATCTAAAGTTGTATTACTTCTAACCATTTTGTATTAAGAATATTTCTTTAGTGGATTGTTTACACCCACAAATCATATTTATATAGACAGATTAAAATATTGCCTTTCTCTGTTGAAGTTTACATTTTTCTCAGAGTTTTAGTTTAATAACCCCCTTTCTCTTGCCAAATTCTTTAAATGTACCTGGAACATTTTTTATCACATTGTCATGTGGCATTTTACTTCATTCCATTCATATCTCCCTTCAGTACTCCTTCTCAAATGATCTCTATCATTTTTATTATTTTTTGTTAATACAATATTCCTTATATTGTATATTTGTTTATTTTTTCAGTACAGTTGCTCAGTAGTGTCCAACTCTTTGCAACCCCATGGACTGCGGCATGCCAGGCTTCCCAGTCCATCACCAACACCCGGAGATTGCACAAACTCATGTCCATTGAGTTGGTGATGCCATTCAACCATCTGATCCTCTATCATCCCCTTCTCCTCCTGCCTTTAATCTTTCCCAGCATCAGAGTCCTTTCCAATGAATAGGTTCTTCACATCAGGTGGCCAAAGAACTGGAACTTTAGCTTCAGCAACAGTCCTTCCAATGAATATTCAGGACTGGTTTCTTTTAGGATTGACTGCATTGGGACCTTGCTATCTAAGGGACTCTCAAGTCTCCTACAACACCACAGTTCAAAAGCATCAATTGTTTGGTGCTAAACATTCTTTATGGTCCAACGCTCACATTCCTATATGATACTGAAAAAACCAGAGCTTTGACTAGATGGACCTTTGTGGGCAAAGTAATGTCTCTGCTTTTTAATATGCTCTCTAGGTTGGTCTTAACCTTTCTTCCTAGGAGCAAGCGTCCTTTAATATCATGGCTGCAGCCACCATCTGCAGTGATTTTGGAGCCCCTCTAAAATAAAGTCTGCCATTGTTTTCATTGTTTCCCATCTATTTGTCATGAAGTGATGGGACCAGATACCATGATCTTAGTTTTCTGAATGATAAGCTTTAAGACAATTTTTTCACTCTCCTCTTTCACTTTCATCAAGAGGCTCTTCAGTTCCTCTTTGCTTTTTGTCCTAAGGGTGGTGTCATCTGCATATCTGAGGTTATTGATATTTCTCCCAGAAATCTTAATTCTATCTAGTGCTTCATCCAGTCCAGCATTTCTCGTGAGGTACTCTGCATATAAGTTAAATAAGCAGGGTGACAATATACAGCCTTAACGAACTCCTTTCCCAATTTGGAACCAATCCATTGTTCCATGTCAGGTTCTAACTGTTACTTCTTGACCTGCATACAGATTTCTCAGGAGGCATGTCAGGTGGTCTGGTATTCCCAACTCTTGGAAAATTTTCCACAGTTTGCTGTGATCCACACAGTCAAATTCTTTGGTGTAGTCAAGAAAGCAGAGATAGATGTTTTTCTGGATTCTCTTGCTTTTTCTATGATCCGATATATGTTGGCAATTTGATCTCTGGTTCCTCTGCCTTTTCTAAATCCAGCTTGAACATATGAAAACTCTCAGTTCATGTACTGTTGAAGTCTTGCTTGGAGAATTTTGAGCATTGCTTTGCTAGCGTATGAGATGAGTGCAATTGTATGGTAATTTGAACATTCTTTGGCATTGCCTTTCTTTGGGATTGAAATGAATATTGACTTTTTCCAGTCCTGTGACCACTGCTGAGTTTTCCAAATTTGCTGGCATATTGAATGCAGCACTTTAACAGCTTTATCTTTTAGGATTTGAAATAGCTCAACTGAAAATCAATCATCTCCACTAGCTTTGTTTGTAGTGGTCCTTCCAAAGGCCTACTTGACTTCACACTCCAGGATGGATGTCTGGCTATAGGTGAGTGATCACATCATTGTGGTTATCTGGGTCATTAAGTTATTTTTTGTATAGTTCTGTGTACTATTGTCAACTTTTCTTAATATCTTCTGGTCCTGTTAGGTCCATACCGTTTCTGTCCTCGATTGTGCCCATCTTTGCATGAAATGTTCCCTTGATATTTCTTAAATTTCTTGAAGATATCTCTAGTCTTTCCCATTCTATTGTTTTCCTTATTTCTTTGCATTGATCACTGAGGAAGGCTTTCCCATCTCCCCTTGCTATTCTTTGGAACTCTGCATTCAGATGGATATATCTTTGCTTTTCTTCTTTGCCTTTTGCGTCTCTTCTTTTCTCAGCTATTTGTAAGGCCTCCTCAGACAACCATTTTGCCTTTTTGCATTTCTTTTTCTTGGTGATTTTCTTGATCACTGCTTCCTATACAATGTCACGAACCTCTGTCCATAGTTCTTCAGTACTCTATCACATCTAATCTCTTGAATCTATTTTTCACTTCCACTGTATATTGTAAGGGATTTGATTTAGGTCATACCTGAATGGTCTAGTATTTTTTCCCTACTTTCTTCAATTTAAGTCTGAATTTGGCAATAAGGAGTTCATGTTCTGAGCCACAGTCAGCTCCTGGTCTTATATTTGCTGACTGTATAGAGCTTCTCCATCTTCAGCTGCAAAGAATATAATCAGTCTGATTTTGATATTGATCGTCTGGTGATGTGCATGTTAAAGTCATCTTTGTGTTGTTGGAAGAAGGTGTATACAATGACCAGTGCATTCTCTTGGCAAAACTCTGTTAGCCTTTGCCTTGCTTCATTTTATACTCCAAGGAGAACCTTGCCTGTTACTCAAGGTATCTCTTGACTCCCTACTTTTACATTCCAGTCCCCTATGATGAAAAATGACATTTTTGTTGTTGTTGTTAGTTCTAAAAGGTCTTGTAGGTCATCATAGAACTGTTCAACTTCAGCTTCTTTGGCATTGCTGTTTGGAACATAGACTTGGGTTACTGTGATGTTGAATGGTTTGCCTTGGAAACGAACAGAGATCATTCTCTCATTTTTGAGATTGCACCCAAGTACTTCATTCCGGACTCCTTTGTTGACTATGGAGGTACTCCATTTCTTCTAATGGATTCTTGCCCACAGTAGTAGATATAATGGTCATCTGAATTAAATTCTCCCATTCCAGTCCATTTTAGTTCACTGATTCCTAAAATGTCAATGTTAACTCTTGCAATCTGCTTGACCACTTCCAATATACTTTGATTCATGGACCTAACATTCCAGGTTCCTATGCAATATTGTTCTTTACAGCATCAAACTTTACTTCCATCAGCAGTCACATCCACCCCTGGGCATTGTTTTCATTTTGGCTCTGTCTCTTCATTCTTTCTGGAGTTATTTCTCCACCATTCTCCAGTAGCATATTGGGCACCTACCAACCTGGGGAGTTCATCTTTCAATGTCATATCTTTTTGCCTTTTCATACTGCTCATGGGGTTCTCAAGGCAAGAATACTGAAGTGGTTTGCCATTACCTTCTTCGTGGACCACATTTTGTCAGAACTCTCCACCATGACCCATCCATTTTGGGTGGCCCTACATGGCATGGCTTGTGATTTCACTGAGCTAGACAAGGCTGTGGTTCATGTGATCAGTTTGGTTAGTTTTCTGTGATTGTAGTTTTCATTCTATCTGACCTCTATGAATAAGGATAAAAAGCTTATGGAAGCTTCCTGATGGGAGAGACTGACTGAGGGGGAATCTGGATCTTGTGCTGATGGGCAGGGACATGCTTAATAAATCTTTAATCCAATTTTCTGTTGATGGGTGGGGCTGTGTTCCCTCCCTGTGGTTTGGCCTGAGGCCACACTTTCCACCCAAGCCTCCAATGGAGACTCCTGGACACTCACAGGCAAGTCTGACTCAGTCTCCTGTGGGAACACTGCTCCCCTCTCCCAGCTCCAAGAGTCTGTTTTCTCAGTCCTGTGGAAGTTCTGTAATCAAATCCCACTGGCCTCCAAAGTCAAATTCCATGGGAGTTCTCAATCCCTTTGCTGGATCCCCAGGTTCGGAAATCTGTTGTGGGTCCTAGAACTTTCTCCACAGTGTGGGAATTTCTTTGCTATAATTGTCTGCAGTTTGTGTGTCCCCTGCTCGACTGCCCTATGATGGCTAACACTGCAGGACCCAGATCTGCTGCAGCCAGACCCCCACGGCAGGCCACTGCTGACCCACGCCTTCACAGGACACACTCAAACACTCAAAAGCAGATCTGACTCAGTCTCTGTCGGACCTCTCGGTCCTGATGCGCACAAGGTTTTGTTTGAACTCAAGGTTTTGTTTTGTTTATTTTTTCTAAACTGAATTCCTATTTATAACTAATGAAAAATAAGCTTGATGAAGCTGGTTTCTTTGTTTTCAGCAAGGCTGTATCTCTATTGATTAGATTTATTATGCTATCCAGTAAAGTAGATCCTAGCCGTATGTGACCATTTTTTGTTGCTCAATTGCTAAGCCATGTCTGACCCTTTGCAACCCCATGGACTGCAGCACACTAGGCCTTCCTATCCCTCACCATCTCCCAGAGTTACTATCTCCAGGGAAACTGGTAGAACAGGTCTTCAGATAGTTAATTATCAGGAATTAATTTCATGATCCCAATCCTTGTATGGCTTTATATCTAGAAAAGCACTAAATCCCATCATGGTGACATCAGCTCCTTGTGACTAGCAGAAAACCTTTTGTAAAATGAGTGCATGATTCCATGTACTCCCCCTTCACCAAAATCACATATATATTTACCTTCCCCCCTACTTCCTTGGAGCAGTCACTCAGAGCTATCTGAGGCACTGTCTCCTGGGCTGCAGTCTTCATTTTGTCCCAAATAAGACTCTCCAGTCTCAAATTGTGCATCTTTTTAGCTGACCGGCAGAATTCTTCTTAAACATTATTGTTGTTGTTGTTCAGTCACTAAGTTGTATCTGACTCTTTGCAACACCTTGGATTGCAGCATGCCAGGCTTTCATGTCCTCCACTGTCCCCCAGAGTTTGCTCAAATTCATGTCCATTGAGTCAGTGATGCTATTTAACCACCTTATCCACTGCCACCTCTTCTCTTTTTGCTTTCAATCTTTCCCAGCATCAGGGTGTTTTCCAGTGAGTCAGCTCGTCACATCAGGTAACCAAAGTATTGGAGCTTCAGCTTTAGCATCAGCCCTTCCCATGAGTATTCAGGGCTAATTTCCCTTAGGATTGACTGTTGATCTCCTTCCTGTCCAAGGGAAGGAGAAAGTCTTCCAGCACTGCAGTTCAAAATCATCAATTCTTCAGCATTCAACCTTCTTTATGATCCAACTTTCACATTCATGCATGACTACTGGAAAAAAACAGCTTTGACTATACAGACTTTTGTCGGCAAATTGATATATTTGCTTTTTAATATGTGGCCTAGATTTGTCATAGCCTTCCTTCCAAGGAGCAAGTGTCTTCTAATTTCATGACTGTAGTCCCCATCAGCAGTGATTTTGGAGCCCAAGAAGAGAAAATCTGTCACTGTGTCCACTTTTTTCCTTTCTATTCCTTTCTAAGTGATGGGACCAGATGCTGTGATCTTAGGTTTTTTGATGTTGAGTTTTAGGCCAGTTTTTTCACTCCCTTCCTTCATTCTCAAGAGTATCTTTAGTTTCTCTTCACTTTCTGCCATTTAGAGTGGTATCATCTGCATATCTGAGGCTGTTTATATTTCTTCCTGCAATTTTGATTCCAGCTTATAACATGCAGCTTGGCATTTCACACGATGTACTCTGCATATACATTAAGTAAACAGGGTGACAATATACAGACTTGTCATGCTCCTTTCTGAATTTTGAACCAGTCAATTCGTTGTTCCATGTGAGATTCTAACCATTGTCCTTGACCTGCATGCAGGTTTCTCAGGAAACAGATAATATGGTCTGATATTCCCATCTCTTTAAGAATTTTGCACAGTTTGTGTGATCCACACAAAAAATTTCATGTAGTCAATGAAACAGAAGTAGATGTTTTCTGAAATCCCCTTGCTCTCTCTGTGATCCTATGAGTGTTGGCAATTTGATCTCTGGTTCCTCTGCCTTTTCTAAACCCAGCCTGTACATCTGGAAGTTCTTGATTCAAGTACTGCTAAAGCCTAGTTTGAAGGATTTTGAGCATAACCTTACTATCATGGAAAGCAAGTGCAATTCTTCAGTAGTTTGAACATGTAACAATTTAGTATAAATTAATTAAAAGTTAAATAAGATAAGAAAAGTATGTCCTCAGTCACATGTCACATTTCAGCTACTCAGTAGTCACGTGTGGCTGGTGGTTATAGTCGTGGACAATACAGATGTAGTACATTTCCTTTATCCCAGGATTCTATGGTCTGCACTAAAATGATTGACACATAAAGGATGCACAGTTAATAATGAGTGATCAAATCCAAAACTTTACAAATAAGCTCATATTTTCAATTAAAATCTGTCATTTTTTTCTCTTATTTAGGTGGAATTATTCCCATACAGTGAAAGATATTATAAAAGTGAAAAGGTGAAGCCAATCTCCCAGACACTTGGTCACCAGTAAAATCAAAGATTTTTCAGGGCAAGTCTCTGCTTTTTCCCTCTTTTCAAATGTGATTACAAGTATTTCATTAAAATAAAAGATAAATTTCTTTATAGATAAATATCTTTCTGAAATTAACAGAATTACTTTATACTAGAAAATAGAAATAATATTATCATACAACATCACATGAGGAATTACACCTCCCTTGCCAATTAAAAAATACTTTAAATAAAATTGTTTATGGTTTCATAAGTAACAGCATTGGCAAAAAAGTCCCCAAGACATTATTTTTTTTAATCTTTATATTTATTTATTTTTCCCAAGATATTATTCTTAAAATCCTACATTTACTTCATATTTTTAGGTTCAAAAAATTTAGAAAAAATTTAGAAGATAGGAATGGGAAGGCTGAGTGTTTATGACAGAAAATAATGTATTTTATTTTTTATTTATTTGTTTATTTTTTTTTTTGGTGCGCCTCCACCGCCCCGCAGGGTCCTGGGGCACTGTGCGAGACGGGGGAGGTAGTGTATTTTATAATATTGGTATAGCTTTGCTGACAAAAAATGTGACTAAAATCAGTAAATTATCATCAAAAATATTACTATCCATAAAATCAGAGACCTCATATATTTGTGTGTATTTGGTATGATAAATATCAGGCATAATTTTTTTCCTGCTGCTTAAAATTAAGCTTCATTAGTAAATCATAATATATAAACTGCCTTGATTTTAATACCAAAGTTTCCTACAAAATTTTTACAGTTAGATTTTTACTCTTGAATCTGACTTGCTTAAATGAACAATATGGGCTTTGAAATCACTGTATTGTGGATATAGCTGCATTTTCCTTTAGCTTATATAAATAAAATGAAAGCAGGTTTGATTTCTAAATTTTATTACAATCAGTGGGCATAGCCATGTGCTAACATTTATGATTATACCTTTTTATATATAAAGTTGTAAAAAAAACTATGGTGCTGTTCAATAAGAAGGTTTTTTTTTTTTTTTTTTTGACCAACTGTCCTTTAGGAAAACAATTTTATAGATATACCATTTAAAGATATTAGAAGGCCTTCTCCTGGAAACAGAAATTACATCTAAGAAAGCCCGTTATCTACTCTTTACAGGTTGTAGCAAACCATACTGTGTAATCAAACCCATCCATGGACACTTTGGGGCACATTTCTATATTCTCTCTTTCCTCTATCCCCAGTGGTTCAATAAGAATGGTGGAAAGACAGTTGTGATTGTTCTCAGTTACTGAAGGAAGCAGTTTTTGTATTTACTGGGAGGATCAGAGAGGCACTTGGCAACCTAGAGAGCTCCCTTGGCACCAGGTTTTAAGTTGTTGGGGTGTGTTTGTTCTTTTGTTTGTCTTTCAGGGTTGCAGAGAACAGCATGACCAACATGTTCAGCTTTGATGCCTGTGGTGATAGGTTAGGTTTGAGACATAATACAGAGAAAGGCAGATGCTTGCTGCATTTGTGTTGAAAAATTTAGAGGATAAATGTTAAAAGCATTTGGGTCCACTTACATTGAAATAAACAAACAAAAGAACAATACAAATTCTTATAAATTGCTGGTCAAATTATCAGTGGCTCCTTCTGTTTTAATTATAACATATAGGATTGAAAATTCCTAAATATTTAAGTTTTTGCTTTGTAATACTGTTTTGTGTGTGTGTGTATGTTTGTGTGAATAAGAATTGAGACTTATAAATCTCCAAATTTTTGCTTGCCTGAAACTTTGTTGTTGTTTAGTCACTCAGTTGTGTCTGACTCTGCGACCCCATGAACTGTAACCTGCCTGGCTCCTCTGTGGATGGGATTTCCCAGGCAAGAATATGGGAGTGGGTTGCATTTTTGTCTTCCGGGGATCTTCCTGACCCAGGGATTGAACCTGCATCTCTGCATCTTGTGTCCTGCATTGCAGGCAGATTCTCTACCACTGAACAACCATAGGCACCTAATGTGTATGTTCATTTTGGGTTTGTGGCAAAACACATATGGTAAAATATAAGCATTAGTATGCTAACTATTCCCTGGAGAAGGAAGTGACAATGCAGTCCAGTATTCTTGCCTGGAAAATCCCATGGATATAGGAGCATGGTGGGCTACAGTCTATAATGTTCCAAAGAGTTGGACATGACTGAGCAAATAACACTTTTCTTCATGTTAACCATTATCACACAGTAGAGCTATTATTTATTTGATCTTTTACCGGAGGAAAATAACTTTCCTTTTTCTCAGCCCTGCATTCATTCTAATCTTTTTCTCTTGAGGTAGATCATTAAAACCTAATTAATAATATTCAAGATTTTGCTACTAAAAATGCAGTCTGTCCATGAACCAGAAGCATCTATATTACCTGGGAACTTGTTAGAAATGCAGAATCCCCATACCTACTGAGCCAGAATTGACATTTCAACAAAATTTCTAGGTGATTTGAATGCATATTAAACTTTGAGAGGCAATACTTTAATGTATGCATTATATTGCAGTAGCATTTCCTAACCCTATATAAATTTCTGATTCCTGAAGTGAAATTATGCTTTTCTATCAAATAAAACCAGAAAGTCATGAATATTTAACTTCAGTGTCACTCACTTCTCAAAGGTAAGCATAAATTATTTTAATATTATACTTGTACATTAGCATCCATGTTTTAATTTAACTATATGTTTTTAGGATCCAAGAGAGTGAAAAGTATAATTCTCTCAACAGCAGATTATTTCATACTTATTGGTATCTTAATTATGTTTTTTTACTCCAGAAGAAGTTTTAGCTTTGAAAAATTATACTTATTAAAAGTATTTCCAACTAGTTAATGATTATCAATGGTAGCATGCCCCCATGGCTAAGAAAGTTTCTTGTGCAAAAGACTGAAATGTATGGTCTCAATGTCACATCTTTGAAAACTCTTAAAAATAATAGATTAAACACTTGACCAAATAAGGGATTTCAAATGATTGGCTTTGTTTATTAACTCCAGATTTTATTAATTTCACATGTAAAGATTTCTTGGTCTATGATTAAGTACATTATTTTAAGGTATACCTAGTATGTATTGTGATCACTTATACCACATGTTACATATTTATATGCTAAATGTATTTTTACACAACTATAATCCTGATTCATGGCTGCAAATCTATCCCCTCACACCCAAAATATTCTCTTTTAACCTGTTCTCTTCCTCGTCTCCTAGTTCTTATTTGGTCACCTCATATAATTTGAGAAATTCTTCTGTCATTTTTAGGTAATTCCTAACTTTTGAAATCATCTATCCATTCAATTAGTTTTAATCCCAGAAAAACAATTTGGAAAGTAACACCATTTCCACCAGTTTTATCAAAGACGTACTAATTATGAAGCTTAATGGATTTATTAAACATTTCTTCTTAACTTAAACCTTTTGCTTCTTTCTGGGACACATATTTTCATCTATATATCAGAGACTCATTGGATTCTTAGAATACACTGTAACTGTACTGTAATAGGAATTTTCAGAATGTCATAAAACTCTTCCTAGAAATCTATAACTCTCTCTATATAAAATACACAGTAATACATAGTCCTTTATTTTAGGAAACTCAATCATGTTAGCTACAAATTACAACACTAGCTCAAAATTAATATATTTTGTTTAATTTTGTGCAAAAATAGCGATGTAATTTTAATTTTTTATTTTATATTATTAATCATTGGTTTTCACTATGCCTCATTAAACAATTGAAACAAAGGAGTACCCCAGATTACTTAATGAGAGTAGAAATTCACATTGTAGAAATATTGTTAAAGAAAATATCAATCATATAAGTTATTCCTGGCAGTTGTGGTGGTATATTTTTCTTTCTATGTATGTGTGTGTTTGTTTCAAAAGAATGCTTAACATGAGGTTTATTCTCTTACTGGTCATTTTAAGAACCCAATACCTTGTGTTTTGATTTTTTATCTTTTCAATGAACTGCAAGCAATACATTTATTTTAATTGCCACTCTCTCTAATGGATCAAGAAAATAGTTAAACATTCCTTCTCTCCCCTCAAGAACATTTCTAGGTATAAAAGACGGAGGAACTCAGTGGACAAGTAATTATATAAGGTAGTATATAGCAATGCCATAAAGAGAGTCATGACTACGTATTATGCACATTCTGTGGAAAGAGTTATTGCTGTCAGTTGGGAAAACCAAAAAGACAAGCATTAGGATGAGGTGAAGGATGAACCACCTTTCAACAGGCCAAGAAAGGTCATTCTAACTGAGTGGGAAATAGTGAAAAACTATACTGTTTCTAGAATTCAAGGCTTTATTTGCCAAGACAATAAAATTACTTTCTCCAATAACACATGACATGAATTTTTCAGAGTAGAGTGGTCATTTATAATTTATGAACAGCCCTCACCCTGTCCATGCCTTAGTTTTAAAATCCTGTAACTCCACGAATTGACGGATATCTAATGGGTATGAAATACGATTATAACATGGACAAAAGGTATGATTTGTTCAGAATTAGCACAGAATCCAGGGCATGAATAAGACCTTGACCCTTTGTTCATTTAGCCTTCATCTTCACAACATCTGCTCTTAAAGCAATGTGTGACTCTCATTGCCAGTGTTGTCCCCTGTGTCATTTGATGGGATGTTCAGACAACCATCTGCCTGGAAGAAGCTTATCATAATTTACACTAATCAGGTGATTGTGAAATAGCCCCTAAGAAAAAGATACTGTTCTCTTTCTTCCTTGCAACAAAAAATTCAGCTACATATGCTGATTACTAGGTGTTTTAGAAAGAGGCAAAGGCCACAGTTGGACACTAGTTTTTTCATTAACACCATGTATTTAAGTAAGGAGACAATTATTAATATGACATAGAATGTTCTGCAAATATACCTGAAAAATACTATAATACTATATCTTAAATTATAATTTTTAATCACTTAAACAATGCTATTTCTGTATCTTTATTATTATTATAAAATGCAACAATTATCTTTCATTTAAAAGTTACAAATAGTCAAACTGCTTAAACCATTTCTCTATTATCACAAACTTCTGCCATGATATGTTTTTTATTGCTTTTGAAAAACATAATATTAATATATGGGAGGTTTTGTAAGTAAAAATGACTACCTTTATCATCTGAGGCACTCTACCTTCACAATATCTGAGAGACCTAAGAGAGATGTAATAAAAATAGCAACTGAGATATCTGGGGTGATGTTTGAACTCAGAAGAAAAGGAATGAAACGTGTTGTGAATGCAGAAACTTGTAAGGGATCTAGTTCATAGCAAGATTTTTCAAAACTGTATTTACCTATACTGCCCAAATTCCACCTGACATACCAACTCTGTATTTTGTCTCAATGGTTAGGAATCCAGGCTCATAGTAAGTAATACTGAATTTCCTTTCTGCCAACTGCTTCCTCTCTGATTTAGGGATAAATGTTTAGCCCCTCTGACCCTTATTTTCTAAAATATATTGCAGTGAGATTCAAATGTACATAAAGAGTCAAGCCCAAAATACATAGTAATGATTACTTTTATTATCATTGATATTGGCTATAGTAGTGAAGTGAAGTTGCTCAGTCGTGTCCGACTCTTTGCGACCCCATGGACTGTAGCCGACTGGGCTCCTCTGTCTGTGGGATTTTCCAGGCGAGAGTACAGGAGTGGTTGCCATTTCCTTCTCCAAGCTATAGTAGTAGTTGCAGCAATCATTCAAATCTGTACAAAATTAATTGAAGCCAAGTAATTCTTTCTAATATCTAGCTAAGAGGCTGCACTGAATAGAGGCAGTCTTTCTTGTTCATTTTCCTTTTTCAAGGGATTGAAAGGAAAGTAATTTTAAAATTTAGATCCTTCTTGCCATGACACCTTCCAAGCATTTCAGGGAAGTTAAGGATAGCAGTAAGGAACTTAGGAGCCAGGACAACTAAAGTCAGAGCCTGTCCTCACCCAACCCCCATAAATTTTATCTATCTCCTAACTTTTCCAGGAAGGACTAGTAAGCACTATTCAACTTCTTTAAACCTGTGTTTCCTTAGTCTGGGAGGTGAAAATTTACTCCCCGTGTACGGATGGATGTTTAGGGCTTCCCAGCTGGTGCTAGTGGTAAAGAACCCACCTGTCACTGCAGGAGACATAAGAGACATGAGTTCAGTCACCGGGTCAGGAAGATCTCCTGGAGGAGGACATGGTAACTCACTCCAGTATTCTCGCCTAGAGAATCACCATGGACAGAGGAGCCTTGCAGGATACAGTCCAAAGGGTCACAAAGAGTTGGACCTTACTGAAGTGACTTAGCACTCGAGATGAGTTCAAGCGTTTGCAAAGATCGGTTCATATGAAGTTGAGTCAACAAAGATCTGTATTGTATTCTGAGAGGGAAGAAAAGTGTCTGAAAATTTTCAGTGGAGGAATGGCTTGATATGACCTTGGTTAAAGCAATCATTCCAGTTATTATGCAGGAACTGACCTTAGTGCACGGATTAAAAACAGAGATAGAAATAATGGTGGTTTGGATCAGGGTATATAGCCAAGGAGGCTGTAAAGAATGATGAAATATGGGATATTTCCTACATATATAGTAAAGCTGATATACTATAATTATGAATTAAATGTGGGAGTGGGAAGGAAAGAGACAATTTGTCTTAACCTATTGACATCTTGTGTTTAAGTTTGAATGAGAAGGGGGAATGGGAAATCCTGGAGCTTGGGTAGATTTAAACTGGTAGAGTCCAGTTTTAGGCAAGGAAGTTTAAGATGCCTATTTGACATTTAAATAGAAATATCAGGGAGTGATCTAATTTATGAATGCTGAGAGTGAGCAAGGCTGTATTTGGAGACATACATTTGGGATTCATCATAAAATTTAATTCCCTGAAACTAGATACCACATTAGGTAGCCTGTGAGAGAAGAAATCCATGAACAGGGCCTTGAGACAAGTGTACTTTCAGTGATAGGAGGGGAGCCTCCGAAGTACACAGAGAACTGGCCAATAAGGTAAGCAGCAAACTGGGGACAGAAGTGCCCTAGAAACTAAGTAAAAAAAGTTTTTCTGGGAGAGGGACTGTTTTTCCAGTCAAATTGTGTTGAGGGTATGTGAGGCCTTAAAAAAGAATTGATCATTGGAAGATACTGTGTGTGGCCTTGTAAATAAATTTTCTAAAAGCTAACTTAGTTTTTTCTTGTCCTGCAGTTTCTATTTTAACCACAAGTGGGGTCCAGGGGCTAACTGCTCAACAGACCAATGAAGAGGCCAGGTTGGTGGAAAGGAAAGTTTACTTTCTTTTGATTGCCAGCAACTGGCGGGGGAAGAGGGCAGAATCCTGGTCAAAGGCAGATTTTCCCCCACCCCTAAAAGCAATGGACAAGAACTTTTATAGGTTGAGGGAGGGGGCTATGTACAGAAACAACACAATCAGCTCTGACAGTCATCTTAAAATTGGTCATTGGTGGTCTGACCAGCATCATCTAGATTGTTTTAAGTACAATTAAAACAATTTAATTAAAACCATTAATTTTAATTAATGGTTTGCTTCCATTTCTTTGAGGCCAATTCTCAGATTGTGACTGTCAATGTCACTGCTATAGTCTGGTCATTATGTTGCTAACTTCTTCCACCTAGTGAGGGTTTTAGTATCTGCAAACAGCTCACACAGGCTATGGCTCAGAATATGATCTATAGCATTTGAGAAGAAACGACAGGTCCTTGACTATGCTTAAGGACTAAACCATCATTATTTGGTCTCCACTGACTATTTTCCTGTGTTTCTGCATTTTCTCACTTCTCTGATTAAACTTATTCTTTGGCTAAAGTTTTTCCACAGACAAAAGACAGGCAGAGGGCATGGGGGAGAAGAACCATAGGATCTTGCTCCATTTCACAGTCACTTTCTATGTCCCTTTGGTGACTTTACAAGAAATAGCCTGAGTACAGTGTCTCTCCATCTTTCCAAGATTAACCTACATTACTCGGCCTTTACACCTACTTACAGAGCCAGTTTACACTCTCACTATTCGTTACTCTCACTATTTTAGGATATTTTTATGGAATGTTCACTTTATACTTCCTCCATTACACTATTACCCACAACGATTCAAATTCCATCCCATTTTAACAAGCTAATAAATTATTTTAACCTCCAGTACTCTGTAGTTGTCTTTATATTCCTTTCAGAAACATATTTTTTAAATGATCAATATGCTTTTTCTACCAGGTCCTCTTTCTTTCTCTCCCAAACCTCTTGCAATGTGACTTTCTTCTATGTCTCTATTCAAAATTTTCTGCTTAATGACACCAATGATTTCATAAACATTGAAACCAGTGGTTTTTCATGATTATTCTCTCTATGCAGCTACTCTAAGTAGAAAGTTAAAAAATTATTTTCACTATTTGCAAGTTTGATTTACCATGACTTCAGTTTCAATAAAAAATCCTCAGGAACTCCTCTTTTGACTTATGCTTTTCATAGACCCTCCTTTGAAAACCTCTGATCTAGAAAACAAGGATTATGTTAATGTCTCTTACGGAGAGCAACACCTAAGGTAAAGGCCAAGCTGATTGTCTTTGGGTTCCTACACACCTCCCACTGTAAAATTTTCCATTAATTTGAAAATGATTTTCAGTAATTAAAATCACAGTTATATTAGCCTCTTGACACAAATTTAAAATGAAGAGCTTTAACTTTATAAATGATAATGCTCACTGCAGTTGATGGTGATAAAAGGTAACAATACAACTCTGTAAACACATTTGGAGTTGCTACCCTGAACATGAGCCAGCATCATAATCTGCTTATCAGTGAGAAATGTTCAGGGAGTGTGAAATTCAACAAGACAAGCCAAAGAAAATTAATTCAGACTTGCCTCAGAAATGCCAATTGACCTAATCTTCCTCATCTATTAATTCTGAAGGTAGAAGGAGCAATAGATAGAAAAGCCTAGGGGGTAATCATAATGACACAAGACTTAGGAGCAGCTCACAGGCTCTGCTCCCAGACCAACCAGGGAATTTTGAATAGTTATTTAAATGTGCAGAGGCCATGAAGAATCTTACAGGTCAAAAGCAAAATCCAAAAATCAATAGCAAAAAGTGAATTAGGAAACTTGAAGACATAAATAATATGATGAGTTGATTTAATACAAGTGACTCTTGGATTTGGAGGCATCCTGTAATAACAAAGGAATTGTGTCTTTTGGTGAACCATACCAGAAACCAACCATAAGCTTCACTACCGGATTGAGAGACAATAAAAGCTTTGAATCATAATACTTATAAAATGGTGTAACTTTAAACACTGTTCCTGAAATCTAGTGCCAGTTCCATAGCATACAGGTTATGGTTGTGAGTCAAGGTTTATAGGCATCAAGCCCCATTGCATGCCCATGTTTTATTCTCCATTAGATTAATAAAGCCAAAATACCTGTAATTAAGAGATGAAACTGATCTTCTAGGAAATATTATGTAGTTAATAAGCATTTCAATATATCATACACAAATTAGATATTCATCTAACTTTCCAGGAAATCAAAATTATAGCAGAATGTCTAAGACGTAATATGAACTTCTTTGGAGATTTAAAAGAAGTCCTAGTCTATAGGATTCAGTTCAGTTCAGTTCAGTACAGTTCAGTTCAGTCGCTCAATCGTGTCTGATTCTTTGCGACCCCATGAATCGCAGCATGCCAGGCCTCCCTGTCCATCACCAACTCCCGGAGTTTACTCAAACTCATGTCCATCGAGTCAGTGATGCCATCCAGCCATCTCATCCTCTGTTGTCCCCTTCTCCTCCTGCCCCCAACCCCTCCCAGCATCAGGGTCTTTTCCAATGAGTCAACTCTTCACATGAGGTGACCAAAGTATTGGAGTTTCAGCTCCTGCATCAGTCCTTCCAATGAACACCCAGGACTGATCTCCTTTAGGATGGACTGGTTGGATCTCCTTGCAGTCCAAGGGACTCTCAAGAGTCTTCTCCAACACCACAGTTCAAAAGCATCAATTTTTCCGCTCTCAGCTTTCTTTACAGTCCAACTCTCACATCCATACTTGACCACTGGAAAAACCATAGCCTTGACTAGACAGACCTTTGTTGGCAAAGTAATGTCTCTGCTTTTTAATATGCTGTCTAGGTTGGTCATAGCTTTCCTTCCAAGGAGTAATCGTCTTTTAATTTCATGGCTGCAATCACCATCTGCAGTGATTTTGGAGCCCAGAAAAATAAAGTCTGACACTGTTTCCACTGTTTCCCCATCTATTTCCCATGAAGTGATGGGACCAGATGCTATGATCTTAGTTTTCTGACTGACCATAAATACATGCAATGATGGTTGTATTTGATGTTATTGGAGGTATAGTTACTTTTCAATATCATGTTAGCTTCTGCTGTACAGTGAAGTGTGTCTGTGATATGCATACATATATCCCCTCCCTCTTGGATCTCTCTTCCCCACCCCCATCCCAACCATCTAGATCACCACAAAGCACTGAACTAAGTTCCCTGTGCTATATAGTAGGTTCCCACTAGTGGGATGGATGTTTTTCAGTTTGGGGTTTTCTTAGGTGCCTTACATTTAGACCACGGATTTCTTAGAAAATCAGTTTTAAATCTGTATTGCAATCACTAATTGCTTTTCTGTTTTATTTCTCTTTTCTCTTCCCTTTAACTTTGACTGTGAAATATGTTTTTAAAAGATGATAGAAACAGATTCCCAAAAGAAGTAATGAGGGCACAGCCAAGAAACTGGGAGGAAACGCTATAACATAGTTTAATTTTTAACCTTTTTTTTTTCAAAATAACTCTTGGATAAAGAAGGTCTGTGGAATATTTACTTCATAAATGATGACCTCAAAATGCTTTCTGGCACTTTAGCTTTAATTCTAATAGAATATGACAGGCATTAAGAACTAAATTTAATACCACTAATTATGATAAATTAAATAAACAGCAGTTAACACTAGAAATCTGTTTTTGCCTAACCTGGTTTGTTAGAATATAGTCCCTGTAGTCTTACTTTGACCTATAATCTAGTTACTTTTAAACCCACATCATAGTCATTTAGCAGTTGTGTGCTGAACAGGCTTGGTTAATGGCATGCCGATAGATTGTTCCAAATCAAGCACAATCACTGACTTAAGCCTCAGTTATATCATTACATGGAGAAGGCAATGGCACCCCACTCCAGTACTCTTGCCTGGAAAATCCCATGAATGGAGGAGCCCGGTAGGCTGCGGTCCATGTGGTCGCTAAGAGTCAGACACGACTGAGTGACTTCACTTTCTCTTTTCACTTTCATGCATTGGAGAAGGAAACTGCAACCCACTCCAGTGTTCTTGCCTGGAGAATCCCAGGGACGGGGGAGCCTGGTGGGCTGCCGTCTATGGGGTCGCACAGAGTTGGACACGACTGAAGCAGCTTAGCAGCAGCAGCAGCAGCATACCATTACAAGGACTACTGCAGAAGTTTAAATAAGAAAAGAATTTCTACATGGACTTTAAAATTTTTTATTACAGTTAATTTGCAATGTGTTTAATTTCTGCTGTATAGCAAAGTGACTCAGTTATAATACATATACATTGTTTTTCATATTCTTTTCCATTATGGTTTATCACAGGATGTTGAGTATAGTTCCCTGTACTATTCAGTAGGACTTTGTTGTTTATCCATCCTATATATAATAATTGACATCTGCTAATCCTAAACTTCCACTGGGATTGAAATTTGGGAATTACATGGACTTTTGCAACTGACAGCTTTGAAAATAAATACTGTCTCTTACAATCACTATGGCTGCTAGATAGTAAATTCTAAGTGCTCTCTTGACTTCAGTTTTCTCTTTTGTAAAATAGAGATTCTTACCAGTAACTCCTAAAAAAAACAAACTCAGTACAGTATCTGAGACATAGCAACATACTTACCTATGTCTTCCTGACTCAAAGGTTTATTGTGCCATTACTATGTAACACAACTGTGTTTAAATGGGTGCCAGACTCAGTAACCCAGTCGTGTGCTACTCCTTGTGACCCCATGGACTGTAGCCCACTTAGCTTCTCTGTCCATGGGATTTTCCAGGCAAGAACACTGGAGTGGGTTGCCATTTCCTTCACCAGGGGATCTTCCAACCCAGGGACCGAACTCTCATCTCCTGAGTCTCCTGCATTGCAAGTGGAGTCTTTACCACTGAGCCACCAGGGAATGGACATAAATGCCCAAATTATATTAAAGTCTCTCTCCTCATGGACATCACAGGAGAACTAGGAAGAAAATTAAGCAAGCATTTGCATTGTGCTATTTCTGTTAAGTGTAGAGTGGCAAGAGATTTCATAGCCAGGGTATCTATTTATTACTCCATTGGAGCTCAGAAAAGTCTTCCTCTCTCATGGATTTATTTTGAGGAATTTAAATGAAATTATTTCTGTAAATCTTTGCTCAGTGTTTGGTACAATATAAGCATACAGCAAACTTTGCCTATCATTAACATTTTTAAGATGAAATTTAAAAGATGTAAATCCAGTAAGATTCAACTGGAAAAGATGGAAGTGAAAATGGAACAGCATGTGCCAAGACCTGGGGTGGATGAGAGTGGCATGAAAGAGTAACTAAAAAACAAAAACTGGATATGGTGCATAGAGCAACAAGTTCAGAATAAAGGGGATAGAGTTTTGAGGCTGAAATTGTGAAAAGATCAATTATCAACTAAACTAGAAAATGTAGACATAATTCTTAATTGCAGTGAGAACTCATCAAACGTTTTTAGTGTGAAGAGTTGACATAATCTAATGTAGAAAAATAATGATAAAGAACAGTTACTGAAGTCAGAATGAACAGATATTGTACACTAAGTATTTCTAAGTTCTTATGCAATATCTCAACATTAGTTGCACTCATTTTACAACTGAAGAAATTAAAACAGAAAAATAATTAGTTTGCTCAAGATCACACAATTATAGTAGTGAAAAAGGAATCCTGATCTTTAACTTCTTTGAAACATTTATTCCTATCTTAGTGTATAGGGAGGTAAGATAGGAGTTGGCAGTGGTAAGAATTCAGGAAATAATGTCACATGGGCTAAAATACTGGCAGTGAATAAAGATAAAATGACAAGCTTGAGAGGTATACAAATCAGTGACATTTGATACCTGATTGTATATTGTGTTTGAATGAGAAGGATGATTCAAAGATTACTTCCAGATATGGCTTGGGCAGTTGAGTGGGTATTGTTTCTCTTTACTGAGCAAGGGGACATAGAAAGAGGATTGATTTGGGGAATGGAGGTTAGACATCATGGTTCAACTTTGAACATGTTGAGGTTGAGGTGTTTGGGACATATTCAGTTTGAGAAATCTAGTATTCGTAAAGTATGTCTTCCTGTCTGGAAGCAGATGTTTCAGGACCATCAGTGGTAAATGGCAATAAATGATAATTAAACACTTGTCCTGCAAGAGGTCTTAAGGGAGAAGATGACAAAAGAGGAAAACAACAACATAGGAAAATAAGCACTGATATTTAAGGATTATGCACAGAAGCAAGATTGTAAAGTTGTGAATGCAAAGATGGACAGAAGAGGGAACAGTCCCTAAGAGCTGGCTAAAAAGCTGTTTCCCAGGCTGAAGTTTTCAGTATGTCCACCTAATAAAGCAGAATTAAAAAAAAAAAAAAAAGATTTACAGAATCATGGAAAAGGAATGAAATGGACAGAATTCAACTAAATGAAAGAGGATCAGGGTGTCAAATGCTGTCAAGATACTAAGTAAGGTGCGTGCCCGTATGTTAAGTCGTTTCAGTTGTGTCCAACTCTTTGAGACCCTATGGACTATAGCCCAGCAGGCTCCTCTGTCTATGGAATTCTCTAGGCAAGAATACTGGAGTGGGCTGCCATTTCCTTCTCTTCCCTACCCAGGGATCGAATCCAAGTATCCTGCATTGCAGGCGGATGCTTTACCATCTGAGTTACTAGGGAAGTCCATAGCAATAAGAACAACACTTAGATGAGTACTTGCTATGGGTGAACACAATATTCCTTATTAGCAATAAGTGCTTTAATTCTTACAACAACCTATGATAAAAGTGTGATTTTTGCTTTCATTGTTAGAGATGAAGAAAATGTGACTATGAGAGATTACACAGTACCTAAGGTAACTCAATAATTGCACTCTCTTCTCTGACAGAAAATCAGTGTAGCATATTTTTCTTTAAATTGTAGGAATAAGATCACAGGAATAGTATCTTATGAGGGTATATGGAAGTAATCTCGCATACTCTTTTAAAAAGGTAATGTCTGTGTTAGTGCAGAAAAAGAAAAGTTCCACAAAAGAACCACAAGTGTAATGAAATAGACAAGGCTAGGTAAAGGGGAGGGATAATCTATCCTTACTTAATGTTGTGTTATAGGTATAAATTCAGTTCGTCTAAAAATATTAGCACTGCAGGAATAAGTGAAGCTAGGTAACACTAACTGTTGAAGCATCTCTAAATATGTTTTTCAGTCCAAAAAGAAACTGTTTATTTTCACTTTTGCTTTTGGAAGCAATCCAAAATTTGCTTTAATAACAGTGTTTTGACAACAGAATGACTTTAGTCAAGAAGCTTCAACACTGAACTTAGAGTACCTTTTAGTTAAAGAGGAAATAAATGAAGAGAGTGAGGCAAAATGCATGTGCAGAGATCCAGGCAGATCATCTGGTTAAGCATGGGGGATTGAACCTGAAAAGATTTATGGGACCCTGAGCAATTTGCTTTACGCTGGTAATAATTGCAACACTGCTTGTTCTCTATTTCCCTTCTTAACTTTCTCTGCATCACCGCTCTTTTTGAGTTCATCTATCTTAATGAAATATCCATCTTCTGTCTTTCTTTTTTCCTTTACATTTCAGAACTTATAGGGGGTTGAACTAGTTTTCTCAGCTGGACCCACTCAGTAGCCAGAGGCCAACTTTGCTTCCAAATCAGACTCCATGCAATTTTCCCCATTAGGCATTTGCTTCATTGTCTACATGAGAGCAATAAAACTTATCAGCTAGCTCAATCAAACAAGTCAGCTGGAAATATCTTCTTGCTGTGAATGAACAGAACAGTTAAAAAAATAGCTTCCCTGGAATTGTTGTAGGAACAGTCTAGATCTGTTGTTTGAACATTAGACATGCTTCCTACATCTGCATGTTTGTACCTTTCTAAAATCTAGTATGGGCATTGTATGGAAGTAAGTACTATCACACTTTTCTTTATAAGTTAAGGAATGGGATTGGAGGTGTGAGAAATGAGTCTTAAATGAGCTATTATAGGATTTTATAGAAACAAGTTTTCATACTTTATTCTATCAATAACCATTTTGAACAAATAACCCCTTTCCAGCAACAATTAAGTATCCATTCTCTTTCTTATAATAAGAGAAATTGTGTTTATGAAATGTTTTAAATTCATCTAGGATACTCCCTGAACCTTGAATGGGAAGATCTTAATATGGGTGGTATCCTGAACAAATGTGTGAAGTGAGGAATTAGGTGGAAATAGACACAGAAGTAGGAAGCTGGCATCTCCCAAACAACCATCATTATATGTGCATATATATAAATACATGCAGGATGCTTATTGGGAGATACACACACACACACACATATATATACATACATACACACGTATATACATACATACACAGACACATATGCCCTACTTCTTTTTTGATTTTATAGCTTCTGCTGGTTCCAGGCCCTACATAAGGTGTTCACATGGATAGTTAGGGTGGTTTGTATCTTAGCGTTCAGATAGTTGACCACATCAGCACGACTGATTTATAATGAATCTTGGTTTGTAGTAGGTAGAAACCAACCAATACCCTTTTATTTCTGGGGTTGTGAAAGTTACTTTTCTATAAATGTAATAATTACTTTCAGTCATTTACTTTTAAATGACTGGTTTCTCTAAAAGTGAAGTCGCTCAGTCGTATCCAGCTCTTTGCGACCCTGTGGACTGTAGCCTACCAGGCTCCTTGGTCCATGGGATTCTCCAGGCAAGAATACTGGAGTGGGTTTCTCTAAAGAATATCATAAATCCCTCAGGCATCAGCACCACATTGTTCAAGCTTAGAGGATCATTAAAGATGTATTGAATCAAATAACAAAGGATGTTTGCTTCTGACCATATCTCGATACATCATGCAAAAGCAAATTTTCTGCAACCTTTCAATCTGTGGAAATGTCTCTTATCAAAGAGCCTTTAGCTTTGTTCAGATCTAACCCATTGAATAAGTATTTTCCTAACATAAAAGATACATAATTTGTTTTCAAGTTTACAGTGATTCATTAAATTTGACATTAGCACAGAATAAATGAATAAAAGACCATTTTAGCAAGGAAATAAGAAATCTGAGATGCTCACATCAGTCTTATATTTAATGCTATAGGATTTGACCCACACAAGCCCAGCACCCTCCCTCTACTTACCTGAAAAATATGTAATTTTAGTTGTTGGTTCACTTAAAAATAAATTTATTATCATGGGTGCTTAAATTCAGCAATGTTTAGAATCCATAATAAAAACATCACAGCATTCATAGCCAGGCTTTCTATAGATAGGATCATTGTAATTAAACAAAAAAATCCCTCCCTCCTTACACTCTACCCCTATGCATGTATGTATGTATATATATATGAATTCACATATCTGCCTATTTGCCATGAGTAGTATATTTAAAAATCAATGTTTTATATACAAGTACACAATGACAAATTGCATGTATATATGGAGGTGTGTGTGTGTGAGTGCATGTGCATGAGTGTGTGTAAGAGTGTGTTAATCTTCCCACAAATATTGTTAATTTAATCAATGTTTTGCCATGCAGCCATATGGCCTATGAGATATTAAAGTTACTTTTTCTTCCATCTAAAAATAAATAATAACATGAATGCATTAATTATACAGTTTGAAGTCTATAAATTATACGGATTGTTAATTTTTACCTCTTTTAATGGATAGCTTCATTGACAAGAAAAATCTGTCATTTAAATTGTTGGAAAGCTTTTGCTTTTGTTCAAAATGTTTTTTAAGGCACAAATAACTCATGCAGGCTCCTCCACAGATCAACCTCTTAGAGGAAGTTTATGGTTTGATAAGAGGGTGGTGGGGTTCTGTTTTATTTTTGTCTTATAGCTAGAGGCATAAAACAGCATTTTCTGCCTATAAAGAGTACTCAGAATTCTAAATTCAAACATACCCAGGCACATGCTTCCTGCTGCCTTGCTAACCTATTTTCCAGGGTCATTTTCTTTTAAGTGCAGTTAAAATTTTTCTCTGTCGAACTGAAGTATGTACCTGAGGCTCCTGGGATTTGAGTTCACCATTCCAGACTTTTATCTGGAGCAGGTAGCCTAAGTGAATTTTCCATCTTGTGAAACTCCTGCAGTGAGGTGGCAGAGGTGAAAATGGAGCTAAGTACTGACAGATGCGTCATGAGTCCCTAGATTGTGAATCAGGGTTGCAGGTGGAAAAAAATATATATAATTTGCTGATCCTAAAAGATATATCTTTCAAGGAGCTAAACTATTCACCCCTACATTTTCTACTTTAACACTTTTCACAGGAAGGTGGATTAAATACTTCTCAGGTGATATAGTTCCCCACCTGGCGCTCCTGCTACCAGTTATGTTTCTTTAATAAGTTGCAAATTCTACCCATTCAAGAAGATCACTGTAGGGAAAAAGTCTTTATATAAATAACTTTCAACCCTCCCTCCCCATGCTCTAATTTTTTTGTTCTGTTTGTGAAAAGTAATAATAGGCTAAATTTCCTCATTCGGGTTTATTCTTAAAGATTTTTTAAAATTATTTTGAGTTTCCTGAGCTTAAGCAACAAGCAACAGAATTTCAAAGGCTGAGTGACTCATTGCTTTTTAGATTTTAGCTTTTTGTGGCTACAAAGGTATGAGTTTCTGTCTGAGATCTGAATACAATTCATACATTTAATTTGGTCCTGCAAGTGTTTTAAGCCTGAATTAGCTGCCAGTACTTAAGAATTAAGAAATTTTAGCTTCCCTTGAATGTTTGGGTGAACCAGCAGCACCATCCTATTTCTTGGATGGCCACAAAAACTATCTAGAATTGAGCCCCACCCTGCCACTGTAGAGCAGGCCCCCTCAAATTCGAACGTTCTCCATCACTTGAGGTCAAGTGTCCATTGCCTTTGTTCATCGTTCTCTCCATTTAGCTTCACTTCTTTACTTTGACTGTCTGTTGATTGAGCTCATTTGAATTTTCTACTCATTCTGTACGAAGGGCATAGTCATTCCAAATTTTCCATTTCTTATGAATGAATGCGTGCTGCCTGGAGAGATGCATGAAGAATAATGCTGGTGCTCTGCCCTCAGCAGGAAACCTGCCTCCAAGACTCACACTGTCTGCCAGGGGAGGCAAGTGAGAGCAATTATTCTAGACACAGTTGACACACACTTTTGATGAAGGACAGCAAGATTGCCCGAAACACTCCCATTAGAGCAATTGGAAGAGAAGCTAATGCTTACTGAACTTTTTTTTTTCCCCAGACTGATTAACATACATTCATAGATCTTGCCTCCATAATAATCCTGTTAGCCTTAATCTACAGATGAGAAGTTGAAGTTCAAGGTTTCATCGGTTGCGATAGTCTTGTAAGTGCTGGTCTTAAGTTTTCAATGTCCATCTCTGACTATTATATTGTGCTCCTTTAGTGTTTTGAAAACTCACTTTTTTTTTTAATAGCAGTCAGTGAATAACTGTAGCAAAGAATTAGATACTAAGAGTAAACCCTTTCAGGGAAATCGATTCTACTGCTCTATTTATTGAGGGCTTATGATGTGTCCATCATGGTATTAGAGACTTGATAAAGGTTATCTCATTTACTTCTACAATTTCCCAGTTTGTAGGAAGGTATTATAATCATCACTTTGTAGAAGAGGAAACTCAGGTTCTGTTGCCTCAGGCAATAATATATCCAAGATCATAAAACTAATAAGTCTCTGAGGCAGGATTTAAATCCTGAGGAATGTTCTCTTCGATGCCTAGTTTCTATGCACCACAACATTAAAAGTCTGGTTGAAATGTATAATAAAATAGGGATATAACCATACTGCCAAAGATAAATCACAGCCATCTCAATTTCCACTAGGTCTGCTTCCTGAGATTTTGGATGAGATCAAAGGTAGTTCATTGTTTTGGCTCAAGCCTCTCAGTTTCACTTCTGCAAAACATTAGGAAGAAGTATATCAACTCAAAACATATTGAATGAATGAGATTAAGGGTTTTAATGAAAACAACCGGCTAGTGCCCACAAAGTCTTCTGCTGTCAGTGGGAATAGAACCCCAACTTTTCTCAAATTGGGAAAGTCACCTGTTACATTCCTCTTAAAATTTGACCCTGATTTGTAGCTATTTATGATTGACTTTGCCTAATTTATATACCCTACCTTCATTTTTGTCTTTTAAATAATTTGGGGGTTGAAGTGAATATAATTAATAAGAAAAATCACTCACTTTAGAAGAATTTACATGGAAAAGTTAAAATAAAAGTGACAAAAATCCCTCAGTGATAATATTGAGCCAGCTAATGGTAAATGGGCTTTGGTATGCTATATTTAACATGGGAGAGATAAGTTTTGCATGGGCCAGGAGTTGTCAGATTTTATGACATCACCCTTTGATAGCTCCAGGCATAGAGTGGTTGTATTTCTCTCTAAGTCATGATCACACGTGACTTTTAAATTATCCTCCTGGTTCTCATTTTTCTACTTGCAGTAAGTATATTCCTATAAGCATTCCCATTATTATTTTATTATAACATTCTAATGTTTTATTGCAAAAATTTAGTGCTTAAGGTAGGACCTCTCATAGAATGTCTTTTCCTCTCTCCAATCAAACAGTACTTCTCACTTTAAACTTTTTTATCATCCTTCCCAAATACTCATTCTTAATATCTAGTATAGAAATAACTCTTTTACCATTGAAATTACACAATTTTAAAGTAATTATTAGCAAATATTTTAAAAACAATGTGAAATGCAGTCCTACATTAAGTATATAATCATAATCTCTATTCTCAAGCAAACAATTATTGGTAGTCTACAGCAGTGTTATATTTTCATAAAACTTTATGATGGGCATAGGAATACATAGCCATGTAAGTTTTAAACTTTCTTAATGAAGCATTACATTCAAATATAAATACCAAAAAATATTTTGCGAAAGAATATCAATGAAAGTAATCAGATATTTTTACAGTGCTTTAGCCTCAGTATGTCTGAATAACATAAGATAGTTCTTTTCCCGAAATAATGAATCATCTAGAATAAGATGGGCTTCCCTTGTGACTCAACTGGTAAAGAATCTGCCTGCAATGTGAGACACCTGGGTTTGATCCCTGGGTTGGGAAGAGATCCTGGAGAAGGGTATGGCTACCCACTCCAGGATTCTGGCCTAGAGAATTCCATGGGTTGTATAGTCCATGTGGTCGCAAAGAGTCTGACATGACTGAGTGACTTTCACTTTTCAGAATAAGGTGTCAGCCTATAAAGCAGATACCCACTATACGAGAAACCATGTAAAAGAAGAACAGGATTCAAACAGAATGCTCTACAAGTGCATAGGGGTACGTCAATTCTATTCCTGAGATTTGGGGAGCAGGGTGTGTTGGCAGCACTGTAATTTGACATATGATATTGAAGTCACTCAATTGTGTCTGACTCTTTGCAACCCCATGGACTGTCATCTACCAGGCTCCTCTGTCCGTGGGATTTTCCAGGCAAGAATACTGGAGTGGGTTGCCACTTCCTTCTCCAGGAGGAAATTTGACATAGTTAGTGATATACAGGAGAGAAAAACAGAAAGCTCTGTGATATTTTCAGCAATGAGCTAATTGGACAAAAAAAAAAAATAGTACGGGAGAGCAAAATGAGAGCTAAATGATTCATTCACCTACTCAATATCTTCTAAGTGTTTAGTAAAAGAAGACTTTATTAATTTAATAGCAAAAACTGTCATGTTAAAATATCTTGTTAGAAAATACATAGATACTTTTTAGGTTTTTGTTGTTGTTTTTTTCAGTCACACAGGTTTGCTTAGATTCTATGTGAATTAATATTGACATGACAGTTCCAATAGCTACAGAATAAGTTTAAAGTATTGTTTAACTTACAAAGTAATTTTTTTAATCCATTGTGGAATTTTTTCATGACAATAATTAGAAAATGAACACTTCAAAATCTGCTATAAAATTCTATTTAAAAGATACCAAAGGAAGTGTAAACAGCAATAATTTTGAGTTAAATCTATGCCAGTATTTTCCTGAAAGAAAAAAATAAAGAAGACTTCTCTCTAGTAGGATACTAAAACACATCAATGGATTAGTTTTTAATTCTCTTAATGAAGTGTTAAATTTAAGGATAAATACTGCCTTTAGCAGGGCTTTCCTGGTGGTGCAGTTGGTAAATAACCTACTTGCCAACGCAGGAAATACAAGTGATGTGCATCCGATCCCTGGGTTGAGAAGATCCCTTGGAGTAAGAAATGGTAACCCACTCAAGTTTTCCTTCCTGGAAAATTTCATGGACAGAGGAACCTGGCTGGCTACAGTCCTTGGGGTCACAAAAAGTCAGACGCAACTGAGTGACTGAGCATGAACTATCATGAGCATTGCAAAATATATGTAAATAATTTGAGCTGGTGATTTTAGAATGCTATTGCTTTAATTTCTTAGAATGTGAATTTTCAATTATTGCAAGCTCTTGCCTCATATATGCATTCTTGGTTTTCATGTCAAATTCATTAATATCTGTGGTCTCCATTCATGTGCAATCACTGATTTTCTTCAATGACACTGATGACTGTCACTGTCACCAGTAGAGATAGAATTATGTTTCTACATTTGAAGAGTTTACAATGACTTGTGAATGTGTGAGGGGTGGAAGAGTAGATAAAGCATATATTAACACCTACTTATTCAACAAACTTATTTAACATCTATTAATACTAGAAGTGTTGCTCATTTTTGAAATACTACAATGATTCAGACTTATTCATGAAAGTCATTTTATGAATTGTAGAGATTTAGAGCAAGTTGAGCTCATTCAAGTAAGAGATAAGAAAAGTTAAAGATTGAAATATATTTTAAATGAACCCTGAACAGTGGTTGACAATTGGTAGTCTTTTGTGTGTTGGTGTGTGTTTTTCTTGTTTATTATGAGTACTCCTTTTGAGAGTCACTGAAATCCTTTTTAGTATTCTTGGTATAGATCTATTTCTCTCCCATATTTCCTTTTCTTCCCTGTTTATTCCCCCATAGTTATGAACATTCTGTATCACCCGTTAGAATCAATGTTCTTGAACTATAGCAATATAAGATGGTGATATGATGCCAAGGCTTAGCAGAGAGATTATACATTGAAATCATTTTCAAATCAGATATCTTACATTAGAAGAAGGCTGAAAGAATAAAGCTTTTGTCACAACTTGTCATAAATGTGATTATAGATTGCCACCTGCTTTGGATAACAAGTGATTTTCTAGAGAAGTTGTCTACAACACGGTTGCCTTTATCAGTATGTTTTCTTCTCTCCTGGCATTGTATTTGTCATTTTTAATACAAGCTTTGGTTATCTATTGCAGTAAAGCAAACAATTTGTTTTCTGCTTGAAATAGTAGAGATGTGACCTCAAACTCCAAAAGACAGTTCTGCCTCCTTTTCTTGTTCCATGAATGTATTGGAAGGAGTGTGGTTTCTGACTATTTCATACATATCTATATTTCCTCTCTATATTGATTGCAATATTTTTGCTAACAAATTGGGTTATGAATATAACACCAGACAGCAGATATGTTCTAAGTTTGATTATAGCAAAATAACTACATTTTGTGACATAATCATCAAGAAAAGGAAAAAAAAATCCTGATATTTAGATAAAGTGGGTCTTAGAACCTCCACATATTTAAATGGCTGTTGAAAGCAAATTAGAAGTGGATAGATGCTGAAGGTGGGCCTCAGTCCATTATTTAAAGCAAGCGACTAAAAATGTTGATTTTCCTGCCACAGGGGAATGTCAGCACTTATAAAGAAAAAGATGTTGACTTGAAACAAATGAGTTAGAAGGCTACATCACAAGCTTTTCTATGGTTAAGTGAAAGTTGATGAAGAGTGGCTTTTCCCTTTATGAAACTGTAAATTTGACTTTATGTACTAAAGAATTATATGACACATTCCTTACCAAAGTCAGGTACTGTCCTTAATTGTTTTATATTAACAACTTAAATCCTCACAATCACACTATGAAGTAAATATAGTTCTTATCTTCCTCATTTTATATAAGGGGAAATAGAGTCCCAAAGGGTTTAAGTAATTTGCTGAGAATGATGCAGTTATTAAGCGGTAGAAGCAGATTAAAACCTATATGGTCTGGCCCCAGATTCTCTCTGCTCTTAACCATTTTATTATGTTGTCTAATGACATACATGACCCCTTTTAAAGTGAAATAATGTAGTCTTAACATTTTACACTTAGATTGTACAGAGGATTAAAAAATCACAATTAATTTATATCTTTAGGATAGATAAGGAAAGATATTATAAGGCAGAATTAATTTAATCACTAATGACGGTGTTAAGAACCTTTACTTTGCAATGATCAGTTTTCTAAATTAATGTGATTATTAGTGTCATGCAAATACCTTTTCCAGTGTGAGTTTACCAATGAAAATTTCAGATAATAGAAATAATTATAAAGTTGTGGTCTCGTATGTAGAAACACAGTCAGAAATAAACATGAAATTTAACCATTTATGGGCTTCTCTACCGGCTCAGCATAAAGAATCTGTCTGCAATGAGGGAGACCTGGGTTCGATCTCTGGGTTGGGAAGATCCCTGGAGAAGAGAAAGGCTACCCACACCAGTTTCAGCAAAACGTAAACCATGAACTTCCAGATGTGCAAGCTGGTTTTAGAAAAGGCAGAGGAACCAGAGAACAAACTGCCAATATTTGTTAGATCATAGAGAAAGCAAGGGTATTCCAGAAAAACATCTACTTCATCTATATCTGCTCCACTAAAGTCTTTGACTATGTGGATCACAACAAACTGTGGAAAATTCTTAAAGAGATAAGAATACCAAATCACATTTCTGTCTCTGATAAACTTGCATGTGGATCAAGAAGCAACAGTTAGAACTGACATGGAACAAGAATAGAGATGAAGACATAGATAATGGACTTGTGGGTACAGTGGGGGAAGGAGGCAGTGGGATGAACTGAAAGCATAGCATTGATTCATATACATTACCAGTATGGAAAATAGATAGCTCTCAGGAAGTTGTGTACAACACAGGGAGCTTAACCTGGTGTTCTGTGATAATCTAGAGGGATGGGCGGAGAAGACAATGGCACCCCACCCCAGTACTCTTGCCTGGAAAATCCCATGGACAGACGAGCCTGGTAGGCTGTGGTCCATGGGGTCGCTAAGAGTCGGACACGACTGAACAACTTCACTTTCACTTTTCACTTTCACGCATTGGAGAAGGAAATGGCAACCCACTCCAGTATTCTTGTCTGGAGAATCCCAGGGATGGGGGAGCCTGGTGGGCTGCCGTCTATGGGGTCACACAGAGTCGGACATGACCGAAGCGACAGCAGCAGCAGCAGAGGGATGGGATGTGGGTGGGGTGGGAGGGACATTCAAGACAAAGGAGATATATGTATACTTATGGCTGATTCATGATGTGCAGCAGAAACCAACACTACATTATGAAGCAATTATCCTCCAATTAAAAATAAATTTCAAAAAATATATTAAGTGTGCAAAATGGGTAGAGTTAAGTAGCTACTAATTAACAAAACATAATAGGCTAATAATAAATCAACAAATCAGTCATTCAAATATGATTTATTACACAGATGAAAATTGCAAACACCAATTCATTTCAGTTCAGTTTTTCAATCGTATCTGACTTTTTGTGATCCCATGGACTGCAGCACGCCAGGCTGCAGCAGGGACAAGCTTCCCTGTCCATCACCAACCCTTGGAGCCTACTCAAACTCATGTCGATTGCATCAGTGATGCCATCCAACCATCTCATCCTCTGTCGTCCCCTTCTCTAGCCTTCGATCTTTCCCAGCATCAGGATATTTTCAATTGAGTCAGTTCTTTGTATCAGGTGGCCAAAGTATTGGAGTTTCAGCTTCTGCATCAGTCCTTCCAATGGATATTCAGGACTAAATTCCTTTAGGATGGACTGGTTGGATCTCCCTGCAGTCCAGAGGACTCTCAAGAGTCTTCTCCAACACCACAGTTCAAAAGCATCGATTCTTTAGTGCTCAGCTTTCTTTATAGTCCAACTCTCACATTCTTACTTGACTACTGGGAAAATCATAGCTTTGACTAGATGGACCTTTGTTGGTGATGTCTTTGCTTTTTAATATGCTGTTTGGGCTGCTCATAGCTTTTCTTCCAAGGAGCAAGCATCTTTTAATTTCATGGCTGCAGGCACCATCTGCAGTGATTTTGGAGACCAAAAAAAGTCTCTCACTGTTTCCATTGTTTCCCCGTCTATTTGATATGAAGTTATGGGACCAGATGCCATGATCTTAGTTTTCTGAATGTTGAGTTTTAAGCCAACTTTTTCACTCTCCTTTTTCACTTTCATCAAGAGCCTCCTTAGTTCTTCGCTTTCTGCTATAAGGGTTTTGTCATCTGTGTATCTGAGGTTATTGATGTTTCTCCCAGAAATCTTGATCCCAGATTGTGCTTCATCCAATCCAGCATTTCACATGATGTACTCTGCATATAAGTTAAATAAGCAGGGTGACAATATACAGCCTGGACATACTCCTTTCCCGATTTGGAACCAGTCTGTTGTTCGTTATAACTGTTGCTTCTTGACCTGTGTACAGCTTTCTTAGGAGGCAGGTTAGGTCATTTGGTATTCCCATCACTTGAAGAATTTTCCAGAGTTTGTTGTGGTCCACACAGTCAAAGGCTTTGGCATAGTCAATAAAGCTAAAGTAGATGTTTTTCTGGAAATCTCTTGCTTTTTTTATGATCCAGTGATGTTGGCAATTTGTTCTCTGGTTCCAATCTTGAAAAACTATTCAAGTTTTCTCAGAAGTAAAATTGTATCAAAAAGATAATAAAATGCATTTGTAAAAAATAAAAGATAAGGTATCCAAAATCAATTTAGGTTCCAAAAATATTCTTGTGAAGACATTTTCATGAAGAGATGAGGTGTTTCAGTGGTAAAGAATCCGCCTGCCAAGCAGTAGACATGGATTTGATTCCTGGGTCAGGAAGAAATCCTGAGAGGAAAATGGGTAGCCATTTTCTTACTGTAGTGGAAACCCACTAGAGGATTTTTGCCTGGGAAATCCCATAGACAGAGAAGCCTGGTGGGCTACTGTCTGTGAGGTCACAAAGAGACAGACACAACTTCACAACTAAACGACAACAGAAAATAAAATTGTATCAAAAAATAATAACTAATTCGTGTGTCAGAAATAAAATATAAGGTATCTAAAATCAATTTAGATTCCAAAAATATTCTCATGAAGATGTGCTAATGAAGAGGTAATAGCAATATAACAGGATAAACTTTTTCCTGAGAGGGAAGGATGGATAAATAGATTGAGAGATAGATAGATATAATGTAGATGTTTTCTTTGCCTTGAATTAAATTTTAATTCTGTCATTTAATCCAAAGGCAGTCTTGACAGGTCATAAAATGGAGTAATATCAAAGTTACCAAGAACATAATTTAGGGAATAAATATAAGGTTTTTAACACAGAACGTAATACAGTAAGCATCCATAAATTATTAGTTGTTGCTGTGGGCTTCCCAGGTGGAGCTAGTGGTAGAGAACCTTTCTGCCAATGCAGGAGATGTAAGAGAGACAGGCTCAATCCCTAGGTCAGAAATTCCCCTGAAGAAGGGAACTGCAACCCATTCCAGCATCCTTGCCTGGAGAATCCCCATGGACAGAGAGCCTGGCGGGCTACAGTCCATGGGGTCGCAAAGAGTTGGACACGACTGAAGCGGCTTAGCACACACACATTATAAAGTATATAATGGCACAAGCATTGCTGCGCTGGGCTTAATCGTTCAGTCGTGTCCAACTCTTTGTGAGCCCATGGACTGTAGCCCGCCAGGCTTCTCTGCCCGTGGGGATTCTCCGGGCAAGAATACTGGAGTGGGCTGCCGTGCCTTTCCCCAATGGCACATACTATAGTCATAATACTTAACTTCACAATTCAATGGCATGTTGAAATTGTTTTAACATATAGGTAAATAAAATTTCAGGTTACAAAACAACATCTATAGTATGACTTTGCTTTTTAGGAGTAATCATTTATATTTTTTCATGTATAACAGTATTTTAACTGTTTAACACAAACTCTTTCGACTCATTATCATAGGTCACTAATGAATAAAATTAAGTGACAAAGATGCATAATATTAAAATAATTAAGAGTTTACTTCTGAGTGATAGGATTGTATGAAACTTTTCTATTTTTTTCATTCATTTTTCCCCTTCACACATTGTTTTTCAGCTCACATTATTAAGTACCTTTGCTTTGGTAATGCTCTGTGTGAGGTGTTGCCTTGCTGGGGTCAGTAAGATGATCAGGTTCTCTGTCTGATGGCGCCTTCACTGGGGTTTAGTGTCAGCAGGTAAATGGATTTATTTATAAGGCAACTTCTGGGGTTACTGCTGTAGGGACACAAAACAGAATAATGAGATAGAAAGTGATTGGGTTGGGGGAACAAGACAAAAGTTCCTATATATAAGGCACGGTCAGAGATGATCTGAGAAGTTTAAGAATAAATTGAGGCCAAGATGATAAGAGTAGCATATTTGAACAACAATCTGGTCAAAGGCCCAAGGGGAAGAAGAGGCTCTGCCTTGCAAAAATGGGAAAAGGGCCCTAGCTGGGTGGGCTGTCTAGAAGACTAGTGGGGCTTTGATAGCTGGAGTCAAATGCTAGCTCTTCTTAATACTTCTTTTTGTTTTTTTCTAATCTAGACATTTTATATATTTTCAAATATTTTAATTGAAATATATATCTTTTTAAAATATAGATCTGTTTTTAATCGAAATAACAAACATAAAAATGTCTGTGGACAAAATAAAACAGAAGTAAATGAACTTGTAGATACATTATAATTGCATTATGTGCAAATGCACATGCATTTGGGCAATGACTAGAAGATATAAAAGCATATAATTATGTTTGAGTGGATTAATAACTTTTTGAAAACTAATTCATTTAAACTTTCAGCTAATTAATTTTTACAGTGAGGTAAGGGAAAATCATGTCATTTATTCCCTTCACAAACTTCAGGAATTGCTTTTATCTTTTACTTTAAAACTCCTGGAGGCTGTTATTATGCTTCTCTTTATTGTAATGGCCTGGTTTCAGATCACTAGTAAACAGATCTGGACGTGTTTATTGATAGCTTTCTTGACTATGTGTAAGTCACTATCATTTAAAGAATTGTATATTTCGGCCCCCTCAGTATGAAATTATAAGCAATGATATAGCCTTGAAAAATATTATGCAGTGTTTAACTTCAGTTATTTGGGATTAAAAATGAACTTTTTTTGGTCTTATTATATTATCATATTAATAACTAAACCCAGAATTTACAGTTACTACCTGAATATCTTCCTACAAAAGAAAATGAAATGTTACAATGATTAGAAGTTAGGTAGTTTAATGTTGTTATAGAAAACCTGCATTGGGATTTTAAATGGTTGGAATATAATGACAGAGAAGCAAATTTAAGATGGAAAATTTAGACCACATAGCAAGGGTAATTTTAATAACTATTTGACAAATGAAATTCAAGTACCTAATCTATCTTCTGAAAGCAGTGTTTGGTCTACAGCCATATCACCCTGAATGCTTGCGATCTCTTCGGAAAGCACCGTTCAAGATACTATACTATATTATATACATTAAGTATATTAAATATGGGCTCTAGATACTTTCAATGCAATGATACTTGAGAGTAGCTTGATTCCTCTTCACTAAGAACTAATTCATGAACAACTGTTTTACAACAGATAGCTAAAATATTGTGTATATAGACAACAGTGAAAGTGAAATTCACTCAGTTATGTCCAACTCTTTGTGAACCAATGGAACCCACCAGGCTCCTCTTTGTGAACCCACCAGCCTCTCTGTCTATGGAATTCTCCAGGCAAAAATACTGGAGTGGATTGCTATTCTCTTATCCAGGGGATCTTCCCAACCCAGGAATCAAACCTGGGTCTCCTACACTGCAGGCAGATTCTTTACCGTTTGAGTCACCAGGCGAGTCTTGTAGACAGTCCCGTACAACAGTATTGTAGCCTTAAAAATCTGCTAAAAGGATAGATATATGAAGTGTTCCTTCCAGAATACAACTTTTTTAAAGAATACAAATAGATTTTCTAATACTATAATATTAAAATACTAAAATTGATTCCACAAAGAAACTATGAGCAATTTCTGTAATTTAATTTAAGGCTGTGGTCTTCACTTCCACATTTTATTTATCATAGCTGAGAAAGATCTGCATGTGCTTCTTTATATTTGATTCCTTTTGATTTTCTTTCATGCACATGGAGTTGCTATAGTAACCAAACTTTTGAAAGCCCAGTTTTGAGTTACTTCTCTGATTTTATATGCTGAACTTAAAAGTGTTACTATTTATGTATGGTAGCTAATTAATTGTCCTGGCTATTTTGTATCACTATTTGAATGTGGGAAAGCTGGAGAACCACAAAGTACAAGCATGATTTTGTCCATAGTTTCTCATTAATTTCTAAATTTAACTTCAAAATGTAATGACAAACTTAAAGATTTTTTCTTTTAGTGGCCTCAAACCAAAGTTCTAATTTCTCAATTTGGAATAGTGCAGGTAGTAGCTTATTTGACAATTCTCTTTTTTCCGAACATGTTATTCCTTAAACAGGCATGTCTAGGGGAAGCTCCATCAGTTTTCTTTTTCCTTTGACATGAAGAAAGGTGCTAAAGACTGAGGCAACACATCTCTACTCATTCAGGAGTTTTGAAAGAGGGCATTGAAGTACGGTCAATTTTATTTTCTGATGGAAACTCCTGCAAACCAAAAACTAGGTCAGAAACTGCTGACCTTCTTCTGTGAGCAATCTCTTCCAGTGATCAGGTGGGAAAGGCTTTTGATGATGGTCTGTGAGTTTGGAGTCCAGCAAGTGGAAATCAACACTGCTTGAGGTATTTGGTATGTGAGCTTTAATAAAAATATTTCACATGAAAAAATTCCTAAGAGAATATATATAGAGAGAGCCCACTTTAATCATCTGAAGTTTTAAAACTAAAATTCTAGATAGAAACTTTTGGAGAGTCGGGTGCTTTGAAAGTTGACATGTTTTTGAAATGTTTTTATTTTAGGAAAAAATTTAGATATTGGTACAATTCAATTTGAAAAAGAGACTAGCATTATCTTCCTATTTTATCAAGGGTTAGAATCTAAAAATGTTAGCTTTGTACAAAGTAAATTATTTCGGGTAACTATTTAGGCAAATAAGTATTAACAGATGGAAGGAATAAAGTCAAGGAAAATTTAGCCTGAATATGAAAAATTAATAATTATAAACATTATTTGTTTTATAATTGTTTCCCAGAAGACATGGCAAAATCTCTCCTCCCAGGGTCACTTAAGACTGACTTGATCATGATGCTTAGACTGTGGGCTTGGCCAGCTAATAAAGTTTGGCTTTCTCTAATTCCCAAACACTATTCACTGCATATAGCCTATCACTGTTATCTTTTTAGTAAGTCTAGAGGGGGCAAAATCGTTTGTAATCCTTGGAGGAATTGTGATTGCTATTATTACATCTTCTTCTCTGGTTGTGAAACTAACGAGAAGAGGCAGAAAATTGCAGACATCTGGCAAGGGGAAATGGTTTCATTTTCTATTATTCCCCCTTATTAACTACTAATTCCCTCTCACATTAACCCTGCCTGACAGTCTTTAGAAATTAAAGTGTTTATGAGGTCCCAGTCTTCTATATACTGTCAGTGGTACTTTCTAGAGTCAATGGTTCCCCACCTTAAATAATAGCTCTGCATATGGGTGGGGGACCTGCCAAAAGTGACTTACTCCACCTGGAATTCAGTGGCTCTCTTTGGAGCTTGACCTCAGATAAGCTGCAGGAGCATTGGACTATTTGGATAAATTATATTCAGGGCAAGAAGAAAGAGATCTAGCTATTTGAAGGAGGCTGGAGTCAGCAAGTGCTAAGCCAGTTTGTTCTGTTGCTGAAAAGCTTTAAGCCTGGAAGTAGCCTCACAGCAGACCTCCTGAATAATTCATCACTGCCCTCTCCTCTTTTGAGGCCATACTCTTATTTATGAACATAGATTATACTGTTATTGATTGTAGTCCTCACAGAGGCATTTCATTAACTGGGAGGTTTGTCTGTTTGCATATGCTTTGTTTCCCTGAGAATTTCCTTGTATTTGAACAGAAATTTACAGCTGAAGTAAAATGACAGAGAATTGACTAACAATTCTGGCTCATTCTGCAATCAGGAAGGATATTTGGAATGGTTTCCTCTAGACACGCAGATTGTTAAATCATTTTATTCCATGAATTGTATTGTGAACTGAAAGTGTGATGAAAAACACCCAAGAAAGTATTCTTTCCAAGAATCTCCCTATTTTTCTCATTTACTACTGTTGTTCCATTTAAATTATCTGAAATTTCAAATAAATTTTCCCATGGTACTTGGATTTCAGAAATGCTTAAAATATTAAAGTGGCTAGGAAAATTGCTTGACTGCTCTACAGACTAACTCCTAACTACATTAATTCAAAGGGTATAAGATCCCAATTGTATTCAGTGCTGCATGGATATTCAGATGGAATCTAAATTCTAGCTGAGTAGGACAAATGGTTCTCTTAGGTGCTTTTCTTAAGAGGGGATCCTTGAATAATACTCATGGCTCATGATACTTTAGTAACTGGCTAATTTATAACTGATAAAGCACAGTGGTGTAGAGGGTTTTACAGCCAGACTGTTGACTTGAAACATAGTATTTAAAACATAAACCCTAACATAAGAACAGCATGAGATAACATAAGATTGAATTTTTAATCACACAGAAATATGAAGGATTTTTTCCTACCACAAAAAAGAAAACCCATGAAACTTTGGAGTATTTGTTTTTTTGCTGTTATGGATGATTTCTTTGTTTGAAATCTACAAGGCTGAAGAGAAATGAGTCACAAAACCCAGAGGAGTCAGGATTTCCCAGATGGCAATGATGCTCACCTGAAGAAGCTCTTCAAAGGTTTCTGAGCTGAAGTACTTTGACAATAGAAGAACCAGGGAGGAAGTTCATATCAGGAACTGACTCATTTATAGAGTTACCAACAAGTCCTTAAAGTTTTTGTGTTAAAAATTATTAAAAAATTTTAAAAAAGCAAGTCAAGGTACCTTTCTTACTAAAATAGCATATTTTTTCATAGTTTAGTTATTTCTCTATTACAATATTGGTTTTCTTTGCACTAAATGCTACATAATTTTCAATGTCAGGTTTACTCATTTATTTATCTTTTTATGAATGGATTTGTTTCTAAGAGTCAATTACTTGATAAATTCTCCAAGATATATTGCCACTTGTTAGGCAAAAATTATTCACTGCCTACCTACCCTTTCAGTCATTTCCCCCATTATCTTAAATGTTTTAACTACAAATGTTTCTCTAAGTAGGAAATCTAAAATGCATTTTACTAATTTTGTATTTTTACTCACATTTTGCTGGGCCCAGTCTGGTTTCTCTGGTAGCCATTATTTCCTCCTTGAATTCCAAAAACTCACTCGATTGCTTTTCCTTTTGTAAGTTTCACTTGATTTCAGAATGTCTTGTAAAGGCGTGAGTGTGTCCTTAGTAAACCAGATGCGACACTCTGCACTGACCTCAAGGGAAATCATGCCATTCCTGTATTGAAACACATCAATGGTAAACGTTTAACTTTAGAGCAAATTTTAAACTTCTTTTTGTGATTTAGCATCTTCACGTAGGGTGCCCCACTCTTATCTTTTGCCCAAGATATAGCCAAAAGTCCAGTTCTTGGGCAACCAGCACAGTTGACACTCTTCATAGCAGTCTTTTCTTACATCCGTTCAAATCACTTCTATCCTTCTGGCAATTTCCACGTGGATAATCTTGAAGAAATCATATTATTTTGCTGATCTTCAACTTCTTCATTTTTAGGATGTGAAAGTGAAGTCTCTCAGCTGTGTCCGACTCTTTGTGACCCCATGGACTGTAGCCTACCAGGCTCCTCTGTCCATGGGATTTTCCAGGCAAGAGTACCGGAGTGGGTTTCCATTTCCTTCTCCAGGGGATCTTCCCAACCCAGGGGTCGAACCCGGGTCTCCTGCATTGCACACAGACACTTTACTATCTGAGCCACCAAGGAAATCATTTTTAGGATAGGGAATGATAATAGCATATCTGTTCATGGTCCTTTTTGAAGAAGAAATACAGTGTCACTGGGTCAGTGTCAGTCTTATTGCCCATGAATAAAGTGAAACCGTTCCTCTTTTGGAGTTTGACGCTATTTTGTACTACAGGGAGACTGTTGTTTCTACTTACTGATAGGAAATAAGCTAAATTAGTGTAATTTCAACATGACTGTTTGTGTATCGTATGCCTAAGTCATTTATTTAGTGTTTCATTGACTACATAGGTATGGTAAAAACAAACAACAACAACAACAACAAAAAAAAACCCCATAGAAGACAAGGCCCACTTACAAAATATCATAAAGGATAAAGCTGTAACAAAAACTATATATTTTGTATCTGTGCATCGGGCTCTTTCATGCTTTGGGATAAAAGGCACTGAAGAAAGTCGACACTTCTAATTCCTGCTGTCAGTGTGTGAGCTACATAAACATTCAAGCCAAGGGTATATAGAAATAAGTATACATTTTGTTCTATTAGCTTTTATTGTATGAAAAAAACTGAAGTAGATTTATTTTCTTTGGGTCTAAAATAAGCATTAACACCTATGCCCTTGTAACTTTGCTCACAGGAACATTAAAAGGTCTAGTGATGCCAATTATGTCAATTATAAGAATGTGTATATGTACTATAGAAAGACATTGTAATTATTGTTATTTTGGGGAAAAAACATAATTCTGACATTCAGTTACCTTTGTAAGAAGTTTAGTTTTAAAATTGGTCCATCTCATTTGGCATCTAAACTCACCACAGATGCTTTATGATTTTATGTTTTTAATTAATGTCAACCCCCAGGTTGCAGTGAGAGTTGTCTGATTTCCCTGCCAGAGTTCAGACTGAGAAAATTATGTTGGCACTAAAGAAGTGATGATGCCCATTGAAGTCTCAAATTCAGCTTTCAAACTTTCCCAAAATCTCTATCTGCTTATGCAAGAGTTTTAAAGCTGTCTTCTGCTAAAGGCTCTTCTGAGGACTAGAGAGGTATCTTTAATAAATATAAAGGCTAAAAGTTGACCACATCCATTTTATTGTCTCAGCTGGCATGTTTTATTTCTTATTCAATTCTTACACAATAAGATAAATTATTTGGAGCTATAGGCACTTTCCTTTGCATGGCTTTGTGTGGGTTTGAAGGTCAGTAGAATTAACCCATAGTGCAGGCCAGAGCTATAGTCGTAGAGGTGCATCTCAGAGACTTTAGAGAACTGAACATTTTTAAAGCTGCTGAGGAAGATAGACATACTCACTCTTAAACTTGTCATTGATATAATTTATATCCACCCATTCAAACCATATTGCTTGAGTACTTACTGTATGTATGCCTATTTAAAAAATAAAATAAAATTGATTTGTAGCTTAATGTAGGATATTTTTGAATTACACAAATCCTGAGAGTGAAAAGTGGCCAGGTGATATATACGCAAAGTTTTGGGGCAAGGCTGAATATCAAGACCAGAGATAAGACAGAGTGAAGATATATAAAGACTCAGAAAGGAATGTGTTTCTTCATTCATTCAACCCGTTGATATTTATTTAATATATGTCAGGCATTGAGGTAGGCACCAAGGATATAGGAGATGACACAGAAGGTAAGTAATCTATTTTATAAAGCAAAGAAGGAAACAAAAAAAAAATAATATCAGGTAATGTTACGAACTCTGAGGAAACGTGTTAGAGAGTGATAGGCAAGAGAGATTTATTATATAGAAGTGTGGAAATGTTAGCTGCTAGTCGTGTCCAACTCTTTATGACCACATGGACTATATGTAGCTTTCCAGGCTCCTCTGCCCATGGAATTCTCCAGGCACTGGAGTGATTTTCCATTCCCTTCTTCAGGGGATCTTTCTGATCCAGGGATTGAACCTGGCTCTCCTGTACTGGAGACAGATTCTTTACCGTCTGAGCCACCAGGGAAGCCCATTATATAGGCTAGTCTCCTTAAAGATATAATATTTGAGCTGAAGCTTAAAGGATGAAATTAACCAGGTATATGAAAATAAGGGCGATGAGTGTGCCAGGCAGAAAGGAGACCTAAAGGCTCTGAAGCAGGCTTAGGTTTGCCAGCTATACTAGTATTTGAGTGGGTTTTAAGGTATGGATAGAATTGAGACATCTAAGTAAAATCCAGATAAGATTGATATTACTTTTTTTCTTTTTTTAATTCCCACAAAACAGCTTCCTTTTGTTTTATCAGAGTGAGTCCAATGTCTTGCTCCTCTTTGTACAGTTCTTAGTGTTCTGGAGATTTCCTTTAGGGTATCTAGCTTCTGACAACAGTGAGTAATTCCACAGCAAATATAGAGGGAGAAAGGAGACTGCCTCTGGGACTTAAAGAAATGACTTAAAAATAAAATTGCCTAATGGAGCGCATCATACACCTAGCATATGCTCCATTGTTATAAAAATACAAGAATATTTGCTCCCATACATTTGGTAATTCCCGCTTAAAATTATGATCCAGTTTCAACATAAATAGATTTTGTTTTCTATATCTCTTTCCTATTTGGAAATCTCCCCATGCTTATGAAACACTCTAGCCTCTGATACAATAGTATCAGGTAATCACTAAACCAAAGCCTTATAACAGATTTTAAAATATTAGAAAAGCCTGAAGCATTGATCCATCTCTGAAAAACCTGAGTGATTTAGAAATGATACTGGAATTACTTGAACCTGGTGGTCTATTGTATTCAGTTCCAGATAGAGTTCTAGTCTGCTTCTGAAGAATAACTGATATGAGTTTTAAAAAGCAATTAGTGAGAAATTGTGAAATATCTGATAAGCTGAAATAGGATGCCAAAATACAAAATTAAAAGTCAAATATACAGAGAGTAAGACGCTTTCGACAAAAGACATCCCTTAAGTGAATACAGTGAAAATGGGATACAGAGAAATCATTATAGGATAGAAAACATTTCTTAATACAGCATGTTACTAAAACAAAATAGTATTTCTTGTATATTCTAAACTAGCTATAGATTATTTACTTTGTAATGTCTTATATAAAGAGGTCTTTTTTGTCATTTTACATTTCTATTAAATTTTTATTCTTCTCTACTTTACATTTCTCTTAATTCAACACACCAATTCTTTTTAAATTGGTTCCATAAACCAAGATATGCCTTGAGCAAGATGCCAAAGTACATGTGTGTATTCATTGTGTGTCTTTTTAATTCTAAGGTCATAACAAGGCCAAATGAGACTGGTATTGCTTTTGTCATTCATACAAAATGATTTCCTGTGGCGATTCAGTTATTTCAGCGTGAACTAAATTTTTCATCAGTGCCTATTATAGTGTAAATATATTTTTTAGCAAATGGTTAATCACCAGTAACTGCAAATAAAAGCATCATAGAAGAGGAAACCGGGTAAGCAAAGGAAGTAGATATTTAAGGATTCTCCGCCCACCCCTCACTCCCCACCGCAGGACAAGCTGACTTAATTGTATGATTTTATCAACACATATGGAAGGTTCTAAATGTGTAAGGCATTTCAAAGCATAAAAATGCACAGCTTTGGTAGGTGAAAAACTCACCATTTTACAAATAGAAAATATGTTTAATCAGGTGGTTAAGGGTGTTGTGAGAAATGTCGTAAAATAGTTTTAAAGTGATATGTGAAAGGGACAACTGACTCTGTTAGAGAAGAAAGTTGAAAAAGGGAGCTAGGACTGGGGCAGAGGGCTATACATACATGAGGACTAGCAGGGTGAGTGTGGCCGTGCTGGCTAATATGAGATAGGGCCCGCAGAGCAGTTCCGGTGGCCTGTGATCAGTGCTAGCTGGGCGAGTATCAGGAGTGCGGTGAAAGTAGGATGTTGGCTAATCTCAGCCACTTAAAAAGAAAGAGAAATAATTATGTATGCATTTAGAAAGAAGACATCACTTTCTTGAGATCTGAGCCTTAGTCCTCTAATTAGCATCTCAGGTTTATTCTTCCTAGGAATTTAAAATGTACAACTTTCTCATCCTTCCTTGCTCATTTCTAAAGTATAATTTTGAAAGAGATTCCTCCAAATAAAGTGAGTTTTAATCTACCATTAATGATAATTATTTTTCACAATGACTGATAGAAGACTTTATTATTATTGTTTCCCTTGGTGTGAAAAGAGGTGTTGTTCTTGTTTAAAGAATATGAAGACAACGTGCCTTTGAACAGAGCTGATATTCCTTCCTTTCTAAAAGGGTGTCAAGCATTGGGAGGCAGCAGACATTTTCTGGAGATAATTAGGTCTGTCATGTCTGCTGCTGCTAAATCACTTCAGTCGTGTCCGACTCTGTGCGACCTCATAGACGGCAGCCCACCAGGCTCCCCCATCCCTGGGATTCTCCAGGCAAGAACACTGGAGTGGGTTGCCATCTCCTTCTCCAATGCATGAAAGTGAAAAGTGAACGTGAAGTCGCTCAGTTGTGCCCGACTCTTAGCGACCCCATGGACTGCAGCCTACCAGGCTCTTCCATCCATAGGATTGTCCAGGCAAGAGTACTGGAGTGGGTTGCTGTCATGTCTAAGGGGACTTAATTTAATAAGAGATGTAAATATTCTGCTATATACTCAGAGAGATGCTGATTTCAACTGATTTGCTGCTGTTGGAAAATTGGAGAAACTGTTAGAGATTCAGTTTGGAAAACATGTATTGTTCATAATTTTTTCCTTATCAGTAAGATAAAATTAGAAGTCTAGCAATGTTATGCTTTTTACTCTGAAAAGTACAGAGAGGCCTTAGGCAGAAGTGGATTTCTGGAAATGGTAGGTTTCATAAATTTGAACTAAATTGTATCAGGCATGGAGTGCTGCCAAATTCTAATTCATTAGTTCACTGCTTGGCAGAGTTCCTTTTCCTATCAACAATAAAACATACAGGTTTCTTCTGGGGATATGGAGTGTTCTCACTTCCAAAGGCAGCTTGTTCTTTTATTTAATGTAAAACATATACTTCTTAAAACAAGTATAGCATGAAAACGTCTTTAGTTATAAGATGAAATTTGGGAGAATTTGTTTAATGTTACAGTTTCATATAATTTGGGGTGAGTGTTTTTAGGAAATTAAAAGGTATCTCTAAGAATCTTTTCATTCTCTCACATCACCTTGCAACAAAAGAATTTTCTTTTTAGGCACAATAAGGATACAGGAACTCTGAGTGCATCCAGGTCATTGTACCTTGAAAATGGTTCCAGAATTGAGTGGAGATGTTGCCTGCAGCTCTACTCTGCTTGTTACCTCCTGAGGCTTTTATGAGACTTTAAAGCCTAAAGTACCAGAACTTAATGATATTTTTCTCCTTCTGATTATTATCTGCCTTAGCTTTGATCGATTGATTAAAAATAATGAATTTTTTTCTTCCTCTAAGTTTTGAGCAAAATGGTTTCCCTGCTTCTAGAAAAGAGGTATTCCACATTGTTAGTTGCTGTATGAAATGAGGTCTTTGGGTCAGATGGGTCTTCTAGTTCTAATCTACACATGTAGGATTTTAGAATCCAGTGTTTCCCCCTAGATTTCCTACTACCCAAGTTGGAATCATGCCTGGTTTTTTTCAAGCAAATAATCAAAGCAGTTGCAGCTGTTGGTTTACCAGAAGAACCTGACCCTTGTCCCTGGGCATTGCTCAGACACATACACCCACACCCAGCAACCCATAAAGATACATGGCAAGTGGGGGTAAGAAACAAGGTTTTATTCCTTCACTGGATTAAATGTTAATATGCCTAAAGAAGAAGAAAATGCTATAGTATATATATATGTGTGTGTGTGTGTGTGTAAGATTATAAGTAAATGTATAATCTTCCCCAAGGGCTCAGTGGTAAAGAATCTGCCTGCAACGCTGGAGACACAGATGATGTAGGTTTGATCCTTGGGTCATGAAGATCCCCTGGAGAAGGAAATGACAACCCACTTCAGTATTCTTGCCTGGAAATCCCATGGAAAGAGAAGCCCGGCAGGCTATAGTCCAAAGGGTCACAAAGAGTCAGACACAACTGAACAGGAACATATATATAAGAAAATGCTTAATGTGTGTGCGTGTGTGTGTGTGTTACCTGCTATTTATTGTGTTAAGTTGCGATTGGGATTAGAAAACATAAAAGTGAAAAAAAAAAAAAAAAATCCACCTTAACCTACCAGAAGTCTGTCTCTAGTAGCAGAAAAAGCACAACAACAAATGGCCCTATTTCAAGACAGTACAACGATAAAGCCCATATCAATGAAGACAAGGGACTCTAGACAGGGAACACTTTCTTTCTAGAAGGTTGGAAAGCTTTTCGGTCTTGAAATTCATGGAAGGAATAGTTTTTAACAGAATGCACAAAGAGATGCTCAAAAAAGCGATAACTCTTTCAGTGGACTTTAAAAACGATGGAGAAGTTTCTGGATTAAATAGGTATGGGCAGAGGGCAAGACAGTATAAGGCAAAAGTCATACATGATGAAAGTTGAATTCAGTTTTCCTGTAAATTCATTTCCGTTTATTCAGTGGACGGTGGGGATCAATTGAAGGCCTTGAGAAGGGGAGAGTGACAGTGAAAATTGGTGAGATAAGAAGATTAATCTGATTGTAGTAAGTAAGTTGGATTAAAAGGGATTAGTTTCTAACTGCTTGCAAATAGTTGTGCAGCAGAAAGATACAGTCTTCCTGGAGTTCTATTAGGTGAGTGAACAGCTCTGAATGCTGTGATTACAGAGAGCAATACGGTACAGTCACACTTCATTTCATTGCACTTTATTTTCTATGCTTGGCAGGTACTGAATTTTTTACAAGTTGAATGTTTGTGGTAACCCTGCATAGAACAAGTCTATAGGTTCTGTTTTTCCAACAGCATTTATTCATCTGATGTCTCTGTGTTACATTTTGATAATCTTCATAATATGTCAAACTTTTTCATTATTGTTATATTTATTATGCTGATCTATGATTAGTGATCTTTGATGTTACCATTGTAACTGCTTTTGGGTGCCAAGAAATGTGTCTATTTGAGACATCAAACTTAATCAACAAATACACGTGTTCTGACTGTTCCATTGACCAGCCATTCCCCAGAAGTCTCTCTAGTCTCCAGCCCTCTCCTCAGGCCTGCCTATTTCCTGAAACACAATAATGTTGAAATGAGGTCAATTAATAATTCTACAGTGTCCTCTAAGTGTTCAAATGAAAGGATGAGTCACACATCTTTATTTTAAATCAAAAGCTAGAAATGATTAAGCTTATTGAGGAAAGTGTGTCTAGAGCCAAGGCAGGCTGAAAACTTGGCGTCTTATGCCAGTTAGCTATGCTCTGAATATAAAGGGAAATGTCCTGAAGGGAATTAAAAGTTCTGCTTCAGTAAACTATGCAAGGTAAGAAAATGAAACAGCTTCATTACTGATATGGAGAAAATTTTAGTGGTCCAGTTAGAAGAGTCCCATCATTCCCTTAAGTCAAAACTAATCCAGAGCAGGGTCCTAACTCTCTTCAATTCGATGATGGCTGAGAGAAATGAAACTGCAGAAGCAAAGTTTGAAGCTAGTAGAGGTTGGTTCATGAGGTTTAAAGAAAGAAGTCCTCTCTATAACATAAAACTGCAAAAAGCAGCAAAGCCTGATGTAAAAGGTGCAGCAAGTTATGCAGGAGACCTAGCTAAGATAATTCATGGAGTAACTACACTAAATGATAGACTTTCAATGTACTGTTGAGATGACAACAAAGGGTTTGGAATATTACATAAACCTAGTTAATAAAGCGAAAACATGGTTTGAGAGAATATCCTCCAGTTCTGAAAGAAACTCTACTGTAGGTAAAATGCCATCAAACAGCATTGCATGCTAGAGAGAAATCATTTGGGAATGGAGGAGTCAATCAATGTGGTGAACTTCATTGTTTTCTTCCATTCTAAGAAACTGCCACAGCCACACCAGCTTTCAGCAGTCATCATGCTTACCAGCCAGTAGCTATCAATATCCAGGCAAATTACTATGATTCTCTGAAGGTTCAGATGATTTTTAGCAATAAAGTATTTTTAAATTGAAATACATACACTTTTTAGACACAGTGCTATTACACACTTAGTAGACTCCAGTATAGCGTAAACCTTTATTTTGGGGGGCTCCAAAATCACTGCAGATGGTGGTTGCAGCCAGGAAATTAAAAGACATTTGCTCCTTGTAAGAAAAGTTATGACCAACCTAAACAGCATATTAAAAACCAGAGATAGTACTTTACCAAAAAAGGTCCATCTAGTCAAATCTATGGTTTTTCCAGTAGTCATTTATGGATGTGAGAGTTGTACTATAAAGAAAGTTGAGTGCCGAACAATTGATGTTTTGAACTGTGGTGTTGGAGAAGACTCTTGAGAGCCCCTTGGACTGCAAGGAGATCCAACCAGTCCATCCTAAAGGAAATTAGTCCTGAATATTCATTGGGAGGACTGATGCTGAAGCTGAACCTCCAATTCTTTGGCTACCTGATGCAAAGAACTGACTCATTTGAAAAGACCCTGATGCTGGAAAAGATTGAAGGCAGGAGAAGGGGATGACAGAGGATGAAATGGTTGGATGGCATCACTGACACGATGAACATGAGCTTGAGTAGGCTCTAGGAGTTGGTGATGGACAGGAAAGCCTGGCGTGCTGCAGTCCATGGGGTCAAAAAGAGTCGGACATGACTGAGCGACTTAAATGAACTGATAGTGTAATCATAACTTTTATATGCACTGGGACACACAAAAAATTAATATGACTTGTTTTATTGCAATATTTCTATTATTGTGACAGTCTGGAACTGAATCTGTGACATTTCTGATGCATGCCCTATGCTCAGTTGTGTTCAACTCTTTTCGACCTCGTGGACTTTAACACACCCAGGTTCTTCTGTCCATGGAATTTCCCAGGCTAGAATACTGGAGCAGGTTGCCATTTCTTTCTCCAGGGGATCTTCCCAACCTAGGGATTGAACCTGCGTCTCCTGCATCTCCTGCATTGACAGATGGATTCGTTTATCACTGAGCCACCTGGGAAACCCACTGCCTGGACTAGTTACTCTGCTTTCTAATGTGTGATTGTTGTTGCTGTAAATAAAAAAACATGGAGCATGTTGCAGTATAGTACATATTTATTGAAGAAAGCACACATATAAGTAGACCCTTACACTTCAAACCAATGTTTACCAAGGGTCAACTGTAATTGTAAATGGTTCTCTATTTATTTACAGACTAGTGTTCTCATTCCTCAATATAATGACAGGCACTTATATTTGCTGTATTACATTTAAGAATAGCATGACTTAAATAATACTTACTGATTTAGCAAACCAAGGGGATGGTTAGGGCCACAGCATGGGGCCGTTAAAAAGAATATGAAGTCAACGATTATATTTCTGATTAATATTTGTGCAAAGTATCTTAGTTCTACATCCTTCATTCTTGCCAATGCAATCATAACAGGCTTAATAAATGTAATAATTTCTATATGTTATAATTTTTTTTACTGATTTGTTATACAAAGCTATACCTTGGATTTTTTTAATTAAAACTGAAATTATTGTTACCATAAATGTGGACTGAAAATATTCCAGCCTGTTACCCTTATAAGACTCTGATTTACAGAATTTGTAATTCGAAAGTGAATATTAGATACCTCTGCCACTAAGAAACTCTGTAACCTTGTATCTTTGTTTCTTCATCTGTAAAATGGGGATAAAAATACTCTTCAGAGTGTTTGGAAAGACTAAATATGCCAAGTTGTGTGAAAGAGCTCAACTAAAAGCAAAATTTTAAAAGTTCAAACACTACACAAGTGCATTTTTATTTCAATGCCATTACCTAGTTTTCATGTGAATAAACTTAGATTTTTATAGGGGATAAGCTTTTAAAGTAATTTGATTCATGGAAGTAAAATTGCAATTTCTTTGCAATTTTTAGGGTACCAGGTAATCATAAAACAATCAAATAAAAATTCTTGGCCATTAGTATTTATAGTTTAATTTTCCTTTTAATGTTCCTTCATTTGGTATGAAAGTAAATGCTTTGTTCAGTTTTGTTTCCTTACTTTCTTATAAAAATTATGATGATAATCATCATAATAACAACATCTATCAAGTCCTAACAGCACACTGGGCTTTACATTTAAAGTAAGATACCTTATTACATCTGTAATATTATTGTAACATCTACATGTATATACATTGTATATATGTAGCATCATTACATCTGTAAAGTGGGCACTATTAATATAGGCATTTCATAAATAAAGTGAGGTTTAGAAGTATTAAAAATAATGTATCTGTATTACAAGACTAGAATTCCCACTCAAATGGTCAGAAACAGGAATTTATATGCTTGCTAGTTTGTACTTACTGTCTTCACATTGATAGGCAGATTTCCAAGGATCACAAACTCTAGGAGGTCATGTCTCTCTTAGTCTTAGGACTTTTTCCATGTAACTATACACCTTAATATTTCTTCAAAAGACCTGATCACATTATTAGCTCAGAGTTGGTCTTTAAATGTATTAAGAGTTGAAGTCTCTTTGCCCTGAATAGATTAGGGCAAGGACTTGGGTATTCAATTTTGAGCATAAACCAGGGGATGAAAACCTCCTTAAATTTTGCCTTATCCTAGTTGTAGCACATAGTGGATGCTCAATAAAAATGTGAAGTTTCTTTTTTTTTTTTTTGGACAATTCCATTCTCAATTAGAACTGACAAGGTCCTGCAATAGTTCTACATCATAGAAATAAAAAAAAACTTAATATAATACATTTTTTAAAGATCAAAAGAGCTTGGCTATTTATTGTATTCATCGTTGGACAGTTTTCAGTGGCTGTATTATTGCAATTTAATTTGTAGAGGCAAACTTTTAAGAACTTGAAAGCTTCAGGCCTTGACCAGTTTGTCTCAGGCTTTTAATGGTAAATAAAACTGTCTTTATGACAAGTATAAAGAAAATAGAGAAGGACTTCAAAGGACATGGAAGCAAAATATGACTGAAGCAAGAAATGCCAAGTTTTAAATGCAAATGAATATGTAGATTGATTCAGAAAAGTGGTAATTTTAAAGAGAATGTTGACTTCTTTTGCCTTAATCTTTTCATTTAGAATTAAAACTCACACAGGCATTCTAACCAAATGCTGGTAATTGCATATAACAAGAAGCAACATAATTGCTTTTTTCTTTTCTCTCTCTCTCTCTCTCTCTTTTTCTTTCTGTGTCTCATTGCACATGTGCATGCTGCTATTACCTAGGAGAGGAACCAGCATATAGCAGCTGTAAAAATCCAAAGAATATAAGAAATTCCTATAATTGGTCCCTAACTCTCTAGGGAGAGTTGTTTCACACAAAGAAATGGTCTTGAACAAATCTTATTTGGTAGTATGTTTCCTTCAAATCACAAAGGGGAGGAAAAATACAAATTCCAATTAATGTAATTTTGTAGGGAAAAAAAAAAGACATGGAAGGTAACTTTTAACATCCTAGATATGCTTATAAATTCTCAAAGCCACTGAGACTTAGTGACTTCTGAAGACTTAAAGTATGTTAAAAAGGTAGACCTGCATTTAAATGCTGATCTCAACTTTTCACTGGGGACCACTAAAAAGCCTTTCAGAAGAAAAGACCAGGATCAGCAAAACATGAAATCATTATAGCAGCAGACTTTCTAGGTCTGCTTTATATTACACTTTTGAAAAGGACATTTGTTTAAGGATATGATAGTTATATCCTGCATGTAATGCATACTCAACTGGGGGGAGCAGGGGAAGTGTGCAGGGGTTGGTGGGGAGCGATGAAGCACTTTGACTGAGACCACAGACCAAAACACGGGAGAACTGGCCCAGACTCCAGCTATTTCTTAACAATTCATCTGTGAAGGCATTCTAATTCCTAATGAGGGGGAAAAAAAAAAAAAAGAAAAAAGAACAGTGGACAGTTTCTGTGAATGTGTCCCTGAAACATGAGAACACGATTTTGACTATTGAAAAGGTAGCCATGCTGGAATAGACCCCAAATGTCCTTGCCTTCTTGCAAAAGCATTTGATCACAATTATTCCTTTTGATTAAAAAACACTGGATGTGGCTCTCTCTTCAAGCTAATTGACACAGATGTGAACATTAGTCAATGAATGAGGTCCCTTTAAAGTAAAGCAAGCATCCTGAACCTGCCACCCTCACCCCGAGGAACAGCACAGACTGTGTAGTTGGATGTGACCAAAAGGCGTCACATCAATCTACTGCTTTCCTAGTAGATCCACATCACACTTTTATATTTGTGATGTGGACTTTTTCTCATTTATTCCTCTTGCTAAACTCCCACCTCAAATATATATATATATATATATATATATACATATATACCATCAGTAGATTTGAATAATTACAAAGATAAAACCATTTTATTTATCCAAAAATTCAATTTCTAATTCAAAGAATGAAGGTCTAATAGAAGGTTTAAGCGTCCTATTATCAGCTGTTAAAGATAAGGAATTGAATAAAAAAGACTGTTAAGTCTAAAAACAACGATATACAAAGCCATTTCAGATGAACTGTAATACTTGCAAAACAGACAAAACGCTGTAGGCGAGATGAGGGGAGCAGAGAAACGGTCCATTAGAGCCTCTTTCCTACATTGTTTATCTACTTTGTATGTATAAAAATAAAAATGCTCCCACTTGCCTCTGGGCACCTATATAGCAAAATTCAGAACCATGAAAGAATAACTAAACTTAGAAAACCAAAATCACAGTTGTTCCTGGCCAAACTGCAATCTCACTTCCTATCAGAAAAGAGAGAGGAGGAATTAAAAAAAAAAAAAAAAAGCTTCAGTATTTACTTTATGAAAATATTTAGAAAAAAGTCTGTCCTAAGTGGAAGTTTGTTTTGATTGAAATAGGCTTTTCTGGCCAAGTACTTTTAATAAAAGAGAAAGAGCTTGCCAGTTATCCACTGCATTGAAAGCATTTCAGAATTGGAACCCTTTCATAACTCCTCAGTGTAACCACTGCCGCTTCTAAATGTGAACTGTCTCAAAGATTCCTGGAAGGATCTATTTTGGATAGGGTCATTTGTTGGTTTCCGATGTTCCATGCCTATTTTTGTGCACTTTACAAAATTTAGTCAGCAGATGATTTTTCAGGGTTTCCACTGACATAAATAATGGCAGAAAGCCTGAATCAAAATATCCATCAGAGAAAACCAAGGACAATTATTTTATTTTATTTGTTTTGGCCTCAAAATGACAGTAAGAAATTTCATTTGGACGAAAGAACATACGGCACGTGTAGTATTCTCTATTGTATAAATCATCATATATTCACGGATTAATTTATATGGATCGTATGTACAATTAGTTTTGTAACATCTTCATTATAAAGTGAGTTATCATGAGCATATAGCTTCATTACATAGAATCTTAGGAAAGTCTTCATTAAATACCTGGATTTCTGCTGTTATTCAATATCAAACATAACAGAGAGACTGTTTAGCATGAATTTCCTGGAAACATTTGAAGACATTCCAATGTCGTTTTATGTTGACTGAGATGGAACGTGGACTATTTCCTCAATTACCTGCCTAAAACATTCAGCAAAAAGAACTATTAAATCTGAAGATTAAAGGCAAGCCAGCTTTATAGCAGACAAAATTAATTCTTAAACTTATTGCCTTGCAAGTTAAGAGCAAAAGAGTTTCTGATTATAGATTAAGACCATATAATGTCATTCTTCAAAAGCACATGTTAATATAAAATCCTTATAAAATATGATTTTGGTGTCATTTTATTGACAGATATATCATGTCTTCTGAAGTTTGAGGAACGTCATTGAAGTGACTTTCTAAATACCTTAGAAAGACTTTTCATTCATTATACTAGTGTATTTTATATTCTATAAAAATAGTGCTGTAACCATCAAGTAGTAATTTGACTTTGAACTGGTCTAGTTTATATTAATGCTTCTCTTAGTCTCTATCCATAAAAGACTCCTGTTACTCATTTCTGGATTTGAAAAGTTATGGGATGCATATTTCAGTGTTTGACTGAAATTTCAGAAGGCATTCTTTGTGTAGGCTACTATTTTATACTATAAAGCCTATAGTATAAACTGTCATGTGGATGATAATAAGTTAATAGGATAAGATATTCTTTTCTATTAGGCATGAACAGTCTTGTTATTGAGAAATCATATTTTATCTTAATTAAGACTCGCGTTTCTGTGGTACTAAATGAGGTGCCTTAAATCTCTCAACATTCCTATCATGTATGAAAAAGAAAGAACAAAAAAATGTGATGAGGTGAAAATAATCAGTTCAGAATACTTGGAAGAAATCTAAGAATCTTAATAGAGAGGCACTTCATTTATAAGTGTCTTATTCAAATCAAACAGTGAGTTCCTGAATAATTCTGTTTCTTTGGTGTTTGTTACTAATATCTAGACAGTCATTCAAAGAGAACATTGGTCAGCCATCATGCAGGCACGCTGCTGCTGCTGCTAAGTCACTTCAGTCGTGTCCGACTCTGTGTGACCCCATAGACGGCAGCCCACCAGGCTCCCCCGTCCCTGGGATTCTCCAGGCAAGAATGCTCGAGTGGATTGCCCTTTCCTTCTCCAATGCATGACAGTGAAAAGTGAAAGTGAAGCTGTTCAGTCGTGTGCGACTCTTTGCGACCCCATGGACTGCAGCCCACCAGGCTCCTCCGTCCATGGGGTTTTCCAGGCAAGGGCACTGGAGTGGGGTGCCAGTGCCTTCTCTGACAGTGCATACTGGGGTGGATATATTTTGACTATCATCATTGAATTGTGTAATCGCATGGAACAGATTTTCCCTTTTAAACCAGTTAGGGAGACTAATGAATACTTGATTTAACAGAACTTTCAATTTCCTGTTATTTTAATTTCAATCACCAAAGAAAACAGGGAATCTGAAACTCTATGAACACCCTCATCTCTCAATTCAATCTATAGATCCACTTGTGGAATAGAACAATTCATGAAGTTGAATGTATAGAGAAAACATTTTTTTTTTTTTAGGAATTAAGGGGGTCAAAGTGACAGATGGGATTTAAATAACTGATAAACATGAGAGGGTTTTAGTTGGAAAGTATGCAAATACTGAGACAGCATTTCCCATTTCATCCTATTTTTGTATAAGGGAAGTGAGGACCATTTGCAGTCCTCCCCAGTGCGTACCACACCCACCTTCCATCAACAATGTTAAAATGTCAGTGGAGTGAATCCTAAGGAGCATTGGGTTTGCTGGACCAAGTACTCTCTGGACACTCTATTAGCATTCTTTTACAGTGAATGATAAGTCTTTCATACAGGGATTTAGGAGCCTTGACACTTTTACTCTCTCAATGCCAGTTTGCTATATAGCAAGTGTCTAATGTTTTACACATTTAATTTATGTACTTGTTCCCAGAACTATAGATATTTCCTAGAATGAATATTTTATAAAATGTATGAATGTTTTGCTAATTAACTGAGGTAGTTCAAGATTAATCGACACTAGTTCTTTATTTGGACCGTATTTTCTTCAGTTTAGTAATAATAACACCGATAATAGGATATTATTTACAGCCAGGCTCTTCTGCTCTCATGAATACTATTCATTAGGATGGAAAACAAGATCATTGTTCCTAAGAGACAGTTACTTAAAATTTCTACAATTTTTTAAATTATAGCTCCTACTTTGTCCTTCATTTTAAAAACATTTTCATCCTGAGTTTGTTCCCTAGCAAATAAGACTGCTGTCATTAGAACAAATTAAGGATCTCTTTTGGAAATTGTGTGGAAAAATTGGAATTGGAATTATTACTCTCAAGAGTTTTATTTGAGTTTTCTCTTTGCACACTTTTATGTTAGAAAGCTCCTAAAATGCACCCATTTGCCTTTCTTAGAGACTAAAGGAGTTCCTCTGTGATCGTTACTACAGCCCTTCATGGAGATATAGGCCTTTTCCTCAAGGGAAGAAGTGAGTAGTGTGTCTGTGCATAATGCTTAGGACTCACCTAATTATCTGGAAGGATGAATTTCTTCTTCAGTTTCCCTTTCATAGCCTACCTGAGGCATGTAACTGCCATAATACTTTTAAATCGGTTTACATTGACCAGGACTTCAGTTGGAATGCTGCCCCTGAGGAAGGGATGTGTATATGACATGTCTCACTCCTTTCATAACTTTCCCAGTGGTCTGTTACTCTGTCTGACCAGGAGTGTACCCTTCCTTCCCTTCTTGCTAAATCTTCTGTGACTTTGCTAAAGCTGTAAGCCCAACAAGAAGGAAAACCTCAGAGAGCTCTCCTGCTTTTTCCTATTGAAATAATACAGACATAGATTGTGCTAGATGTGTTTATACTAAGTGTATTTTTACTTTGTTTTATAAACGTCTGCATTATGAAGTCGGTGTGACCAGAAACATTTTTCAAATAACTATGGGAAGGAACACTACACAAACTGTTCAAACACTGAGCTGATCAAAATTAATCTGGTTTAATTTTTGTTTCTTAACTCTAAGTCTTAGATTCCTTAATAATAAATCCTATATCTACTTCACAGGACTGTTCTGAAGCTCAGATGGGGACAACTGTAGAAACATATATAGAATTCTGTAAATATGCATTATTAAAATAAGTATAATATAGTCCTTTACTGTCCATGACACTAATGATGTTTCTGTTGCTGTTCAGTTATTAAGTAGTGTCCGCCTCTTTGCGACCCCATGGACTGCAGCACACCAGGCTTTTCTGTATTTCGCTATCTCCCAGAGTTTGCTCAAACTCATGTTCATTACATGGGTGATGCTATCCAACCATCTGGTCCTTTGTTGTCCCCTTCTTCTCCTGCCTTCAGTCTTTTCCAATGAGGCAGATCTTCGCATCAGGTGGTCAAAGTATTGCAGCTTCAGCTTCAGCATCAGTATTTCCAATGAGTATTCATGGTTGATTTCCTTTAATGATGTAGTTGGTGAAACAACTTTATTTTGATGTATGTAATATATATTTTAAGGAAAATAAGTCTAATTCTTCAATGTATTTTTCTTCATTTCATTTACTGTCATAACATTTATGAATCATTTCTAAAATTTATAAGGATTCAATTTCAGAAGCCAAACAAATATTCTAGCATCTAATAATTTTTAATATTTAAACTTTATCTTTTCTTAATATCACTCTGCAATATCAAAGCTTATGTTTTCAATGTTCTTTATGTACCAATGTTCATTATGCTTATTTTCCTTGGGCACACACTGCCAAACACTCTTAACTGCTAGGTGGAGATAAGTGAATTAGTCTGTCACCTTAATTTTTATTAAAAGTTGAAATACCAAGTATAAATGGGGCCATTGAGGCTGTACTTGTTTTAAAAGCCACAAAATCACAATGAAATATTAGCCATAATTATTGAAATTTTATTTTTTATATAGAATCAGTTAGAACACTTTTCTAGGTCTTTGAAGCAATTTTATTTCCATATTGAATCAATGTAGGGTCTTCACTGAGGCAATTAATATAAATTAATTGAACTATATAAAAGTTTATTAAAACTTGTAAATTTGCTAGACCATACAAAAGTTTAATTCTGTTTGATTTTGTTGAAATGAACAGTATCAAAACAAGGGGATGAAATGGGATTAACTGTCCACATCTTGGAGTCAAATGAACATATTTTGATATTTGCATATATTTCCCTAGGCTTTCACATCAGCGACTTTGTTTATTCAATTAATGGTAACATAAAATATCAGTCACCAATACCACCACATCATTTTCTGATCCAAAGTGCATTTAGTTTTTTCTAAAATTGCTTCACATAAAATGTTAAATCCCACATTTATTGATGGTGCAAAGGCAAGTCTTTCAGCTACTAAAAATACAGGCATTTTGTAAATAAGGAGTTATTGAGGCAGATGGGGCTCCAAATTGGTGCTGCCAGAAAATAAGGAACAATAAAGTGGTATATCATGATGTTGAGATTCAGAATTATGGTTACCCTTGTTATTCAGTTGCTCATTCATGTCCAACTCTTGGTGACCCCATGGTCTGCAGCATGCCAGGCCTCCTTGTCCTTCACCATCTCCTGGAGCCTGTTCAAATTTGTATCTATTGAGTCAGTGATGCCATCCAACCATCTCATCCTCTGTCATCCCCTTCTCCTCCTGCCTTCAATGTCTCCCAGCGTCAGGGTCTTTTTAATGTCAGCTCTTCGTATCAGATGGCCAAATTATTGGAGCTTTATCTTCAGCATCAGTCCTTCCAATGAATATTCAGGAATGATTTGTTTTAGGATTGACTGGTTTGATCTCTTTGTGGTTCAAGGGACTCTCAAGAGTCTTATCCAACACCACAGTTCAAAAGCATCAATTCTTCAGTGCCCAGCCACTTCGTAGTTCAACTCTCACATCCATACATGACTACAGAAAAAACCACAGCTTTGACTAGGTGGACCTTTGTCGATAAAGTAATGTCTTTGCTTTTTAATAGGCTCTTTAGGTATGTCGTAGTCGTTCTTCCAAAGAGCAAGTGTCTTTTAATTTCATGGCTGCAGTCACCATCTGCAGTGATTTTGGAGCCCAAGAAAAGAAAGCCTGTCACTGTTTCCATTGTTTCCCCATCTATTTGCCATGAAGTGATGGGACTGGATGCTATGATCTTAGTTTTCTGAATGTTGAGTTTTAAGCCAGATTTTTCACTTTCCTGTTCCACCTTCATCAAGAGGCTGTTTAGTTCCTCTTTGCTTTCTGCCACAAAGGTGGTGTCATCTACATATCTTAGGTTATCGGGTTATTGATATTCCTCTTGGCAAACTTGATTCCAGCTTATGCTTCGTCCAGCCTACATCATCCCAGACTGGCACACCCCTCTGCCTCCCCAGCTTCCTTGTAACCACTACTCAACTTTCATATCTTTGCCTTCCAATACTTTTTTTTCCTTTTCTCATTCACTCTTAACACTTAGCCCACCATTCCTGTTTCAGATTTGCTCTTGTCTTTCTTTCTTTATTGTCCATATTAAAGGGTTTGTGGAATTTCAAGCAAGATATATAAAGACATTGTTTCTTTAGGCCTCTCATGACTTTTAATCATATATTTGTCTTCTTCTTTCTCCATTGTTTACGATCTAGTTCCTTATGTTTTGTGCTGTACCAAAAAGGTAACTCCTAACAAAACTTAAAACATCAATTAATATGTATTACATACACGGAAAAAATACCAAAGAAAGAAAAGGCAGTGCCATAAAACTGAATGGCACTACCATTCACTGAATCAGAAAAGAATGATTTTTTGATTCTTGAATCAGAAGAGAATGTATGCCCTTGAAGGTCCATGCAAACACCTTTCACTGTACACCAGACTAAGTTTTCCAGTGATGAAGACAGAAGAAATGTACTACCCACTACCCATGGTGTGGAAAGAATGCGTTTCTCAAAATAAGAACACGCTGTCTCTGATCCTAAGAGAAGCGTTTCTTCTGATGTTACAACAAACATCAGTGGAGAAGCCACATTGGAATTACCTGGGAGCTTTTAAGAAACACCAGTTAAAGGCTCCCCTCCAGATCAATTATATCTGTTTGTGGATATAAATCCAAAATTATTTTTAAAAAGCACTGAAAATGATTATAATGTGCTCTCAGTGTTGTGAAGACCCTACCTAGAATAGAAAGGGTTGAACCCTGGACTGGAAGCAGCTAAATACCAGGTGTATGTGCTTGTCAGTATGATTCCTTTGGGTTTTCTGATTTCTAAATCAGAGTTTGACTTAGATACTTTAAAGGATACATTATTTTGCAATATTTTCTCCCATTCTTCCACCAGTGGACTTTTACCTCTAATAGCTCTCATGCTGCACATTTTCAGGAAAAGCTAAGATATACACGGGTTGCCACCTGTGGTCCTCATAATTAATGATCAGTTCTGGCAATGTGAGCCAGACACTTTATGTGACTAAATTCTGGACCCCAGGAGGTACATTTAGTCTTTCAGACAATAATTGAATAAAAGTGCTCTTGTCATAAATCATTAGCCATTGACATTAGCAAGCATGTTCTTTTATGATTTAACCCTTTTTAAAACCTGAAGAATAGTATTGTTTTTAAAAAAATAAGGCCCTGGGGAAAATAGCATTTCCAATAGCAGAAGGGAAATCAGTTGATGAATTACCTGATGAATGCGGTATTCAAGATAATGAAAAATGTTCAACCTTGTCACAAAACTAACAAAGGCTACTTGAAAATGAGTCAGTTGACTTAGCTGTTAACTGTTTATTATCTGTGACCAAATGTGGGAACTACTTTAGAGTTAATGAAAGCTTGATTACTTTGAAGGGCTCATATTCAGAGTCAGATGTGTACTGGAGAGCAGATGTCATGCTATGTACATCCTGAACCTATTATAGTGATTTCCTCCCCACTGGATTGGGTAACCAGATGTACTAGTCATACACTTTGAGAAGCAAAACTGCTGATTTTCAGGATGGTAGGACAGTTTTAATTTTAAAGTAAGAATCACATGTTTGGGATCTGTTCAAATTCTTGATAATACTGGATATTAACAGCCACTGCAAATTCAAGAAATAACAGCCTACAAATAATTTCCTATATAGTTGCTTTTTTTTTCACAGAGAATTGGGAGAAAAGGAGATGAAGTTAGAGAATTTCATATGAACACTCTGCTAGTTTCATTGGTAAATTCTGTGCTGGAATCAAATGGGGAATTTGCTCTGTTTGCAATATCCAACTGTGCTGAATCTCTGAACGATTAAGACTTGTTAATAGTGGTGAAGAGGCAGTAAGACTGCTCACAGATTTGAATGGCAACATTGAACAGTCAGAACAAAACCAAATTGTTTTAATGGAGCAAATTTAATTCACACATAGTGTGACAGCCGATGTCAGAAGAAAGTCTTCTGTTAATGTTTCAGATGGTTATGTTATTACTTGTGTGATTTGACAGAATTCATCAGGGTTTATGCAAAATGGGAGAAGGCAGATGTGGGGGCAGAAGATGCACATGTGATAGCACTGTCTAGAGATTTGCCCTTGAAAACTGGGAGTGGGGTGGTGAGAGAGTGGCATTTCCTTCCTCATACAGTTATCAATGATTTGGATTCTCACTATGGGAAATCCATTTCCTCAATCAAATAGATATTCATATTGTTGATATTGGTTTGTATTAATTTACTTTAAATCATAATTGTTTCCATTTTGCTTCCTGGGAGAATTTGCATGATTTGGTCAAAGTATTTAGTTACTTTGATTTATACTAGCTATTTTCAAAGATATTTTAAGAGATTACCATTAAGTTTAGTACTTTAGGTCAACAAGTGGCATGGACTGTAAATAAGGCATGGCCACATGAAAATTTTCCTAACCATGTTTTAAACATTTCATGCAGTATATGTGACTTGCTTAAATAATGGGAACCATTTTGAGCGCTCATAATGTGCACACAATATGTTAAACATGAATGTATCAGGTCATGTGATCTTCACAATGCTCAATGAAAACAGCATGTGTATTTCCATCATTTTTTAGAGGATGATACTAAGGCTCAATAAGTCAGAATAATTTGCTCAGAATCTCTCAAATGGCAAAGGTAGGCTTCAAGGCCTCTTCATATAAAAATAAGTTTAGGCATTTTCCATTGAGTTATTAATAAAATAGATTTGCAATTTCTCTCTCTCTCATAGAAAATTTCATTTTTCTTTACTATATGATCTATGCTTGATCACTGAAAATAAGACTGGAATTAGGTTGTTTATGGACATTCCTTTCAGTTTCAGAAAATTTTAGGAATTTTTGACATGGAATTGATCAGATTTTCTCTCTTTTTTAGGCATTTTTAAATTGTACTTTTTAGTAAAAGCCAAGTAATCAATTATGGACAAAGAAAATCAAATAATCCTTGTGGTTGATGACATTTTTAGGCCAAATTGAGTTTGAATATCTGGAAGAGACCACCAGAGAAGAAAGAATTCCATTTTATTCCTGTATATTAATAGCACATAAGTAGCTTTAGCAGAATCTGTAACAATAGCACTACCTCTCACTGTTGCAGACAGAGCTGAAAAAAACATGGATAGGTTAAATGTTCTAAATGTATTATAAAATTACATGTCACAGCACCTGAAAGCCAATTTCCATTACAACATAGCTCACTGTGCAAGAGTTGAATCATCTCTATTTTGGTAACTGTTCTTTATCACTAAAGATAATTCATGTTATATTTTCATCTTTATGATGGAGGCAAGAGGATTACCCCAAACTTTTGACCTACAAAATTGCACTTGAGAAAGCAGACTGAGGAAATAGTGATAGATATTCTGGTGCATTCATTGAATTTATGGTTGAAATTTCAATAGACAAGATTTGATTTAAATAGATTACCAACCAATGTCTTCTTCCTGACATTTTTACTTGAATATGATTTGGCTTGCAAGTATCAGTCCCTGACTCTTCATGCATGCTTTCTAAGTCCCTTCAATCATATCTGAGTCTTTGAAACCTTATGGACTGCAGCCCTCCAAGCTCCTCTGTCCGTGGGATTCTCCAAGCAAGAATACTGGAGTGGGTAGCCATTCCCTTCTTTAGGGGATCTGCCTGACCCAAGGATCAAATTCGCATCTCTTATGTCTCCTGCATTGGCAGGTGGGTTCTTTCCTGCTAGTGCCAACTAGGAAGCCCTGCTAAGTCACTTCAGTCGTGTCTGACTCTGTGCGACCCCATAGACATCAGCCCACCAGACTCCCGCATCTCTGGGATTCTCCAGGCAAGAACACTGGAGTGGGTTGCCATTTCCTTCTCCAATGAGGTAAAGTGAAAAGGGAAAGAAGTCGCTAGACAATGATAAAATACTTGTTGAGTAAAATGAATAAATGAGATCTCCTTGCTATTTACCTTGCTATACAATAATAATATAGGATAAATATATAGAAGTAATTTCCATCAGTCATTTTATAGAGTTTTCATGAACACATTGTATAAAATTTCAGCACAGAAAATTGGAGCCACAAATATTTTAGTGTTCTTCCCTATTATTATCACCTAATTTGTAAAATGTCAAATTGAGGTCCCCATAATTGATTCCAATTGCAATTTTAGCCTCCACATCAAGAGATTAAAGAGTGCTATAAAATAGAGCACTTATGTAAATTGCTTATTTACCCTTAATTTCTAGCAGGTGTAATTAAATATAACATGTTGAATTCTCAAAGCAGGTACTCAGTCCCTCTTCCAGCGTTCTTTACTTTAGCATTGGATGATGAAACAAACTCAAAGGACACAGGTCTAGACTATGATGCCATCTGGAACACAAGTACTCTTGAAGAGGAACAGCTGCTACACTGAAGCACTGATTCACTCTACCTTATCACTTATGCTTAGAGTTTAAGAATTTTCAGCATGGTAGAGAGGAGGTTAGAGCAGTTGAGGAAGCATCATCATAAACATGTCAGGGAAGCTCTTTGTTGCTTTCTAGTATCAGGAAACAAGAACAGCATAACTTCACAGCAATCAGCATTACCAGCTCTCCGATTCTCCCACTGTCCAAGACAGTATTATATGAGAGAAAAACATGAGAAAACATGCCAACACTTCGCTACAATTTGAAAATATACTATAATTTCTCCCAGTTGTGTTTTTCTACAAGTGCTTTTTTTCCAAATTGACTCCTGACAACTTTACTGCATATATTTGCAACTTCTCTTTGACTAGTCTCATTTTACCTCCTCCTTTCAGTATATTGCTGTTTACAAACCACTAGTTGTATCCCTTTCCCAAATACTGTCCACCAGTGTTGTTGTGAAATTACCTAGGTGGTGAAGAACTGGTGTTTGGTTAGATGCTCCACTTAATAATTTTAGAAAACCTTAAGTTTTATGTTTATCAGAGAGATGGACTGAAAAGAGAAAGAAAAGAGAGAAAAAAAAAAAAAAAGACAGGGAATGTTCCTTATAAGCTGAGATCTTAGAAAGGAAATGAAGGGAGATGTAGAAAATATAAATTGGGTACACACAAGCTGATATCCAAAGCAGAATTCCAGTTTGTTCTGACTATGATACCCTCAAGTGTTTCCATTGGCTCAAGTCAGTGCCACAAAACAGCAAACAAAATAGGAACTAGAAAACACTGTTATTTTATTCTAACATATTCACAACAGCCATTTTGATATTTCTGAATTTGTACTGCATATTGCAATCAATGGCATCTTAAAATATATTGATAGCATATTTAATAGGACATGGATTCATAATATTAATACATTGTACAATTGAGGGCAGCTTAGAATCAATGAAATGCATTACTATTAACAATAATACTTAATAATAATCTTCCCTACCCAGGAATGATTTTCATAAACCAATCCCTATTACAGGGGATTGGACAGTTCTCATTCCTCATGTGTCACTGGCTATTTAATAACTACAATTTCTTTCCAGTTTCACTGGCAGAAAAATCAAACAACACAACATGATTTCTTTTTCTCTTTAAGTAATCAGTTGTTTGAAAGAGTTTTAAACATCAATTTGGATGAGGACTTGAAGAGCTTAAATTGCCATCTCACCCATGCCAGATGCCACTTCTGCATTGTTTTAGAAGCTCCTAGAGTGTCTTTATAGATGTCTTGTTTGCTTTCAAGCCTGTTGCTCAGTTCCTATATGCTGCTATTTGGTAATATTTTCAAATGTGTTGTAGCATCAAGCCACCCTGAAATTCAACCTTATATTTCTTAAAAATGTGCTTTTGAGTTAAAAATAAAAAAGAGAGGGGGGAAAAAACTTTAAATGAATAAGCACGCATATGTTAAAGGAAAACACAGCCAGAGATTGGCTGTGGAACCACAATTTCAGTGGCTCTGATTCTCTAGGGTCATCGTAATGCTATGTAAGCCACAGGGTTAGTGATTCCAGGTCCCCCTGGGGTGGGCATGTAGATGAGCTGTCATGAATTAGTGTGCCAAAAAGAAGGACTTATTCTAGATTATTAAAACAGCTAATTCTGTGATAAAGAGTGAATTATATTACTTATTACAAGTTTGTGTTTTTATCTAAGTGAAATGACCTATATCTAAGAACCTCAGGGAGTATTCTGAATTTTAAATTCTCCTGAATCCTAATCTTTGCTATATTGAAAATGGAAAAAGAAGAGTATACCACTGTTAGAGCTTTTGTTTTTTAAATTGTGTATTTTTGTCAACATTGGCTTTCATAGTTATTCTGAAAATACTTGGAGGTTGTCCTAGAAGATTTTGTTAAAAATAGTCACTTCTGTAGAAGTTCAGTTGCTCAACATGAAAATATAATTATTGGATATAAATACTTTAAAATCATCAAAGTATACTGATGCAAATAAATTTTCAACAAAGCAAATTTTCAAGAGCTTGAATTTTCCTCTCCCGCCTTAATACATTTCATTTCTATACATCTTTTAAGAGACCCATCTGGCTATGAACATTCACAGGTGTCTTTAGGTAGAAATTATTCCATAATACTCTCACAGTGGGCCTTTTAAAGGAATACATGAGACTTCATGTATCCCTGAACTAAGTTAGTTCATGAAACAGTCCCTCTTTCTAGTTTTTGATTAGTTTATTGCATGACTAGTCTAACCTTGACTATTAAGATATTATCTTTGTAATGTCTTTTTATAACCTTTCATTTCTAAATGAGCAACACAAGAAGAGGCAATGCAGTCATTAGATAAAACACAGACTGCCTTCCAGGAAATCTGAGTTAATTCCAATTCTCCTCCTGGGCAAATCTTTCATTTCCCTGATATAGACCAGTGTTCTATAGAGCAATGAACTAATGAAAAGGGGTTGTGTTTTTCTCTAATGTTATGACATAGAATTTAAATTTGAAATTATAAAATTGTAGAGTTGAAGGACATTTTGTAGTCATGTAGTCCAGCTTTCCAAGCAATGTAGGAATTCTGACCCAGAATTCCTTTCAGTGTCATTCAGCCTCTATGCAAGTTTATCCGGATATATGAAACTCGTCGTTTCTAAGGATGAGCCTATTTCACTATGGGGCTTCAGTTACCAGTCAAGCTAAAATCTACTCTGTTATTTGTATCTGCTGTTCTTCTCTCTAGCCTCTGAAATAATAACAGATGAACTTTTCTGAATCTTAAGACCCACCAAAATTTTGAAGCAACTTATCCCTCTTTTATTGTAGATAGATCCAAATCTTATATCCCAGTTTATTTATTTATTTTGAGATCTTGCATTCCTTGTTCATAAAATTTGATACACAGATTTTTATATGGGCATAAGCTTGCTTATATGTGGTCTGAATATACAGACTTTTGAAGTCTTGGTTTTCATGATATAGGTACCAATCTATGAATTGATCTTATGAGAAGTATCACTGAAATATCTTACAGGAAAATACCATCTTAAGCACTGGTATATAAAATGAATATTGCGGGGATACAGAGAACACATAAAGTAGTCAGGATGTCATTCTATCTGAGTTGGTCCCTCAGGAACGCATTGAGTTTAAGTGGAATAAAGGATCAAGACTAACATTTTCTTTCTGTCTGACACACACCTTGTGTTGATTTCTTGAATGTTATTGACCTCATGATACAGTAGGGACCTCAATTTTTTTGACATATACTTTGTCAGCCATATTTGTAGTCATATATTTAAGGTCACTTTTTTAATGCTATGTTCTGTACTTGGCATGAATTATTATTAACTTCTCTGTTGTTGATTTTAACCCATTCTTACAGACTTAAATTGTTTCAAATTTCTGCTTTTATTTTTCATTGTTGCCATGAACTGTGTAATAACTTCTGTTTCACATACGGGCTTTTCATATCTCAGTTAATTAATTAATTTAATTTTTTATTTTGCCTCACTGGGTCTTTGTTGTGGCACATGCCCCACAGCATGTGAGATCTTAGTTTCCAGACCAGGGATAGAAACGTTGTCCCCTGCATTGGAAGGCCAATTCCTGACCACCAGGAAAGTCCTCATATCTTAATTTAAATTGACCAAATCACAGTGAAACTGTGTCTTTGAACAGTCTTTGAGCTAAACTTTTATTCTGCATAGATAGTGAAAGACTAAACTCAATTGTCAACCTTCTGGAAAATTCTTAAAGAGATGGAAATACCTGACCACCTGACCTGCCTCTTGATAAATCTGTATGCAGATCAGGAAGCAATAGTTAGAACTGGACAGGGAACACATGGTTCCAAATAGGAAAAGGAGTACGTCAAGGCTGTATATTGCCACCCTACTTATTTAACTTATATGCAGAGTACATCATGAGAAATACTAGGCTGGATGAAGCACAAGCTAGAATAAAGATTGCCAGGAGAAATATCAATGACCTCAGATATGCAGATGACACCACCCTTATGGCAGAAAGTGAAGAAGAACTAAAGAGCCTCTTAATGAAAGAGAAAGAAGAGAGTGAAAAAGCTGGTTTAAAACTCCACATTCAGAAAACTGAGAGCATGGCATCCAGTCACATGACTTCATGGCCAATACATGGGGAAACAATGGAAACAGTGAGAGACTGTATTTTGGGGGGCTCCAAAATCACTGCCGATGGTGACTGCAGCCATGAAATTAAAAGACACTTGCTCCTTGGAAGAAAAGCTATGACCAACCTAGACAGCATATTAAAAAGCAGAGACATTACTTTACCAACAAAGGTCTGTCTAGTCAAAGCTATGATTTTTCCGGTAGTTATGTATGGATGTGAGAGTTGGACTATAAAGAAAGCTGAGCACTGAAGAATTGATGCTTTTGAACTGTGGTGTTGGAGAAGACTCTTGAGAGTCCCTTGGACTGCGAGGAGATCCAACCAGTCCATCTAAAGGAAATCAGTCCTGAATATTCATTGGAAGGACTGATGTTGAAACTGAAACTCCAATACTTTGGCCACCTGATGTGAAGAAATGGCTCATGTGAAAAGACACTAATGCTGGGAAAGATTGAAGGCAGGGGGAGAAGGGGACGACAGAGGATGAAATGGTTTGTTGGCATCATGGAATCAATGGACATGAGTTTGAGTAAACTCGGGGAGTTGGCAATGGACAGGGAGGCCTGGTGTGCTGCAGTCCATGGGGTAACAAAGAGTCGGACATGAGTGAACGACTGAACTTTACTGAAAATATTTCTAGCTGAAGAAATCAGAAAAAAAATTTCTTGAAAGGTATAATCTTTTCATTGTAGGCTAGAAAATGGGAAGGGGGATGAGAAATATGTTTTAAGTAATTCAAATATATTCCTCGAGATGAGATGGTACTAGGCAACATGGTTCAATGGGGGCATCGGTTACAAAAAAAATTAAAGCTGAAGTAATATCTATTCTTTCCTTGTTTCCGCTGATCAGAATATCAACTTTAATTTTATAACTCTCTGATTTCTTACACTTTCATTCAATTTACCAATTAGCATGTATGTTATATCTATAGGTGTCTGTGTGTGCTAGTTACCCAGTCAGGTCTGACTCTTATAACTCAATGGACTATAGCCTTCAGCCCCCTCTGTCCATAGAATTCTCCAGACAAGAATACTTGAGTGGGTTGCCATGTGCTCCTTCAGGGGGTCTTCCTAACCCAAGGATTGAACCTGGGTTTCCTGCATTGCAGGCAGATTCTTTACCATCTGAGCCACCGGGGAAGCCCATCTATTAAGTACAGAAAGGAATTTAGTAGGTAATTCAACTGGATTCAACACTTGTGTTTGTAGTCTCTGTGAAAAGAGAGCATCTCTTCCTGAGAATGGCAGAAGTTCCAGATATGAACTTGATGTGGGCACACAGACTCAGACGTGCAAATAGTTGGGTGGGCAGGAGTTGAGTTTTCATTGAAAAGTAGTTTCCTGCAACCTAATCAAGAATGATACACAAGCCACTGCAAAACCTACTGTAGCTGGAATCTTCTGTTTACTATATCCATAATCTCTCAGAGGCACATGTCTAAACCACCCATTGTACAAAATACTATTCCATAGCTGAACATGATCATTGCTGTGGAACTGAAAGATGTGTGAAAATAAGATAAAGAGGTATTCATAGTCTCTTCAGAATGTCTTTACTGTCCCAACTTTGTATGAACTTCTGTTAATTTTTCTGTTGAATTTTCCTATAATTATTATTAATTCTTTCTAATAGTGATGGTGAAAAAAATCATGAGTGAAAATAATTGCTGATATTTTATGAATGTAATTTTTTTTTTCTATTCTAGCTTAACCTTAGAGGCAACAAATTGTAGTGTCAAAAATCAAGATGTCAACAAGTTCAGAAATGCACACAAAAAGTTTAGAATAATTTGCCAAGTTAAATTGCACATATTGATCCTTTAAGTTTAGCAATAATGTTTGTAAAGTATGCCTTTTTTTCGTTTCAAATCAGTTCCATTTTCCAGGAGTGATATACCGGACACAGAGGGATAAAGAATCTCTGACGATCAGTGGAGATGAATTTATTTCACATCCATCTCCAAATAGGTGGGACTCCTTTGATACAAATACTTTCTTGACCCTTTTTACAATCCCTCTGATAAGCAACACATTGGAGACCAAAGGTCCAAATGAAGTTTAAAACATAGGTTAAAATTTCATATTAAATTGCAAAATATATCATCTGGCCCAAACTATAAGTAACAGAAATAGACACAATTTGAATTAAATATTTAAATATCTGATCTTTCTTTTCATTGTTCTCAATTGTTATTTCTGTGTTTTAATCTGGCAGCATTTTATTATTTTAAATTAATACCTTACTTCAGTTTTATCACTGGAAAGAGCATAATAAAATATGAAAACTATTGTAATATCCTGTAAGCAATATACCATTTTGCAGTATTAGATCTATGCATTTTAGATAATTCATACATTAAAAAAAAAAAAGCTGAAGGATTGCTTTGTTTGCTACATTTAGAATTAAGGATTATATAATATATGATATTCATCTTATACTTCTGCATTTTTCTGTTTTGGTTTTATACATTTGTTCATCTTTGACATGTTTTGTTTCTACCAGCAAGATGGTATCAGAGATACATTGAAATAATCCTTTCCTGCGGAGCTAAGTAACTATATCTATCTCCTGTTTCTTTCTTTGTGTGTGGAGAAAGTGAAAATGCTCATTCATAATAAGAAAATGTAAGTCTGGTAGGCACCAAGTTTTTAATATTTAATTTTCTACATTATAAAGCAGACTCTTCTCTGCCTTCCCATAAATGCAGAAATGGATAAGATTAATTAAACATTAAACCATTATTCTTCATGAAAGAAAAGCCCATTGCTAGTCATATTTGATATACTTTCTTTCCAAGGTGATCTTTCCCAAGTCGAACTTTCATCCCTTTTTGATATTTTTAAAATTATTAATAACAAGGAATGCAGTCATTTTCTTGTCATTTTTCTCTTTTTTTCCCTTGTATTGTTGTGAGAGACTTTAATATAAATTGTGGACTGATTCCAGAATAGATCATTTACTTGACACTAACAGACCTAGCACTTATTTTGTAGTGTTCTTTTGTAGACTTGTCTGGCAGGATAGAAAAGCAAAATTCTTTTCTAGATCTTTTAGCTATAAGAAATGCATATATAATCTGTACATATGTATCCTCCGTAGTAGGGAATATTTACATATAAAAAAAGATAGATAGATGGATAGACAGATAGATAAATTGATTCTAGGGAAGGGCAGATGTTTGACTTGGCAGTCAATCATATAGAAATTTGTGACTATACTACTTTAACTAATGAATCATTACTAATAGATTCACAAAGGAAACAAAGCAAATATATTTATCAGACCAAAATTCAGAATTAAAATAAGACCAACAAATTTGAATGAAATGCACACACATATTTTTCATGCATACATTTTCCATCATGCATTATTATCTTCTAACATGTATAAACATAGCTCATAACTGCTTGCACATTTTCAACCATGAGCATAATTACCATGAACATAATTATAGCATTTGCCAGATTCTGTTCATCTCAGAGAAGTTTTTCTCTCCTTCTTCCTTACTATTGTTAGGCATAGTTATTAGCTACACTGTCAGATGATTATGATATACCTTCTGTATTTTACAATGATTTTGGAGAGGACTTATGAAAACATTCCTCATAAAATATATGTGTATAAAACAGAACTACTAATAACTATTATTCATGGTTATGATATGGTTTTTCTCAGAGGATTGACTTGTGTCCTGAGGTGGCATTAAGTAATAAAAGGAAAACAAAACAAAATAGTCTAGTGGTTATCACTCAGCAGTAAAATATGTCCACTATTAAGAAGAGACAAAATGACTTAATAGACTAAGATCAAAGTTATCTCTGCCATCCCCTTCCTGAGTCTTTCTGAGAGTAGGTAAGTCTTCACTGGGCTTCCTGGTGGCTCAGTGGTAAGGAATCTGCCTGCCAATGAAGGAGATGTGAGTTTGATCATTCATTCGGGAAGATCCCCTACAGAAGGAAGTGGCAACCCACTCCAATATTCTCGCCTGGGAAATCCCATAGAAGAGCCCAGCAGACTAGAATCCATTGGGTTGCAAAAAGCTGGACTTGACTTGGGGACTAAACAACAACCACAAACAACAACAACATAGGGCTTCAGTAAGTCATCTAACTCGTGTACTAGTGAAAACTTTTAGCAGGGTTGTCAATATGCCACTCCATCCTCCTCTCCTAAGACGTATCCTGTATTGGAACATAATATTTCCATGGGGAAGTGAGGGAAAAGAAAGAGATGTAATATAATACCAGTGTTAATCCACAGAAGTCTCACTAACACTTCCTCCTTTTTAAAGGGTAATCAAAGTAAAGGTTTACAACCAGTAAATCAAACTGGGACTTGAATGCGAGAGGAGGAAAGTAGAAGGGTGGCAATAGACCCACTGGGTGATATGAGTTAAATAAAATAAATAACTCAACCTAGAGAATACCTTTGTGGTACCCAACTGCCACAGCTTTGATTAACCCCGCTGTGTTTCAGCACTGAGTCCTGTAAGCCTTTTGACACCGATTCTTTGAGATGTCAGTCACATTTCAATAACTTTTCAGCATGGGCTTGTAAGTCCTGTCTCTTCATTGACTTTGAATGAGTCAGGTTGCTTATGAATGCAGCTTGAAGTGTCACTCAGAGGTAGTTGCATTGTGTTATCTTTGATTGGCATGTCTGGGGGTTGTGGAAAAATTCCATCACATCCAAATGTGCTCTCTAAACACTGAACGTCTTCACACAAGTGTTTCCTCCAGGAGAATCAGCTCAGACTCTTATGATGATAATCTGTTAGTTATTACAGTGTTTCTTTCTCACTATAGACGAAATAGTATATCCTAAAGGGGTAGATTCATGGGACTTGGAAACTCAGATTATGTTTGCAATTCTGATCCCACAAGCCTTTGGGGCTACAATTTAACTAATATATCACATTAACTGCTACACACAGAGCATATCTAACAACCTAATTACTTTGATAAAACTACCTGCATAATATCCTACTACTTGGCAAAGACAAGTGACACCAAGAAGATCCCAAAGCATCTACTTCATCTGGGAAAAATAATAATATTAAAGCATTCTCTTCATTAACAAAACACCAGACATCTAAACAACTGATTTGTAAATGATCTCCTGTGGACAAAGTGCTCTTGTCCCCTGTACTGACTCCCTTGCAACAGATGACATGAGTTGCTGGTATTCACACTAGTGCAATTAGAAAAACTGTGGCTTTGGTAAATATATATATATATATATGTATATATATATATATATATATATATACATATATATATCCATATTTCCAATAAACACAAAAAACCTTGGAATGTACAGGGGACCTGACTCGAGAGGTAGCTGGAGGACAGTTCAAAATGCCCTTCCCCACAGCATAAGCCTTTGTCCTATTGTAGTGCAGAGGATGCACAGATGAACGCAGGAGCATGCATACACACATGCACATGTGTGCACACACACACACATATGCAGAGGCACACTGCAGTGTATTAGGTTTTCAGGGAAAGAGTTAGTTACTACCCAGGTTTCCCAAACTCTTGTTATTCCACAGAGAAGGATGCATAGGTTACACATAGCCAGATCAGTCACAACAGAGAAAATGCCCCATGAGGATGCTGCCCACCCCATCAATGCTTTATACAGCAGAGACCAAGGGACAATGTCTAGACAACTGTGTACATTTAGAATTTCCTGTCAGCAAGATGGCCTTGGAGGGTGATGCCTTCTGGAAGCTCCATGTCAGCCTGCCCTTCCATTCATCTCATTGAGTCTGTTGAGCCAGGTTCTTATGAAACTACCTAAAGCAACAAGAAAATCTGCCTCTGGGGTCATCTGAATTTGTCTCTCCTCACTTAGAGACCAAATTCAATTAATTTACTACTGATCTTGGAAAGGGATAACTTTTTGTAATACAAATATCTCGGGTCCATCATGGGACAAATATCATTTATATATTATTATTCATTTAAATTCCATGTTCCGTACCTAACACATAGCAAAGATCAATTGACTTAAGGAAATTAAATTTTTGATTGCCATGAAAATGAAATACCATGGTCTAAAACAGCTTGAGGACGCTGGGGATATTTGGGAAGTACCAAAGTCAAACTTCAACTATTTTAAACTTTTGCCTGAGTCAACCCTGTTCCTCCTTAGAAGAGGGAAGAAATGTGTCTGTGTTCTGTTCCTACTTGCTTCCCTGTTGCCAGGATACAGGAACATTAATGCCTTAATGACTGCTTAGTTAATATTAGATTAGACAGGACTTTGTAACTATCATTGGTATATAACCACCATTTATAATATTGTTTCCATATTTGAGCAACTGATCTATAAATTAAATCTTTAAAAAACCAATACATTTATAAACTTGGCTACATTGATCTAATGAGTGTTTATTTAGAAGAGGTAAAATTTCACTCTATTTATAAGTGTGCTAGAGTCCACTAGAGAATGATATTATTGGTTGATTAAAATAGTTAAATAAAATAGCTTCACTGTGATAATTAACTTACTTTAGCGCAGTATCTAAAAGCCTAGACTCTGGAACCACATAGTCAAATTTGAATCTCAATCACTATTTATAAATACTAAATATATGACATGTCTACATTTTTTTAAACCTCTTTGCACCTCAGTTTTCTCATTTGGCAAATGGAGATATTAATAGACCACTAGGAATATTAAATGAACTAGTACAAATAACAGACTTAAAAGAATGACTGGTGCATGATAAGCGCTCAATAAGTGTGAACTATATTTCATATTAAATACTGATAGAAATTTTGTAGATTATGCTGAAGAATTTAGGGCTTCCTAGACGGCTCAGCAGAAAAGAATCCACCTGCCAAGCAGGAGATGTGGGTTTCGATCCTTGGGTTGGAAAGATACTCTGGAGAAAGAAATGGCAACCCACTTCAGTATTCTTACCTGGGAAATCCCATGAACAGAGGAGCCTTGTGGTCTACAGTCCATGGGGTCACAAAGAGTAAAACACAACTTATCTACTATAACAACAACACTGAGGAATTTAATATATTATACAGATATATTTAAATATATTAGTAAGTAGTACTAATATATTTGTAATACTGTTAACTTATTGAAACTATATGTATTTAATTTAAAAGTTAGGTTGCTTATTTTGAACTTGATACCTATTTTATTACATAAATATTTTGGTTATCATACTTCTCAAACTCTGAACTCTTTATATTTAAATATATGAAGGAAAAATGTATAAAGAGATACTCTGAAATTCTTAACTTAAAATATAAAAAATATTATAGCAAGAGAAGATTAGAATTTTTACATGTTAAATAATATTCCCTTTGTTCTCAACTCAGATTAACACTATAAAAAATCATACATACATAGACATGAACTTTAAGAATAAACCCTGTTTAATTGAAATATATTTGATATATAATATTGTGTAAATTGAAGGTGCACAAATGTTGATTTGATGCATTTATATGCTACAATATGATTGTCAATGTCACACTGGAAGAATCTTTTCAAAATGACCCTAAAAGGCAGAAAACATGTAAAAATGTCTGCTCAATATAAGACAAATTAGCAAAAATAAGTGAGAATGTAAAAGAGACAAGTACATTGGAATATATTAGAGGTGATTATGACTGACTTATCTACATTATATTGAGTTCAAAACTAAAAAGAACTAAATTCTGAGTATGTCATAACTGGATGGTAGAGATATTCTTTGATTTTGAAAGAGGTAAGCAACACAGGTTCAAAAATTCCCAGAGCTTATTCATTACCCTTCCTCATTATGCCATATCCACAATTATGTTGTGATTTTTCTGCAGTTTAATGTTTCTATAACAAAGAAAGCTGTCCTGTCTTACCCCTGGCCAGACAAAGTCACAGAGTTTTTATTTTAAGCCATGTCAGTCCTCCACACCACACCTATACTAAGGGTAGATAAGGAGGATATTGTTTTAGAATAAAAAATAAAGAAAAAACATTTCATCATTCTTGAACAAGGTTGTTAGGGATGCATATACTGATGCATATGCTCTATGTCCAGGGAGGAGGAGCTGTAAAATATGACTCTGTAGTCACCTGAATCCACATCCATCTGAGACCAGTGGCATACCATGAAGAGTACTGATCTAGAACTAGAAAAGAATAAGGGGTGAACATTTTATGAGTGTCTAGCCTGCATCAGACACAGACACTGCACAGCCATTACTCCACTACATTTCCACAACTCTCTGAGAATCCCTGGTTTTGTAAATGAGGACATATGGCTCAAAGACTTGCCCAAGGTCAGAGGCTTTGTGAGTTTCAGAAACAGGATTTGCACTCTGCACTGACTCCAAGTCTAATACCCATTCACTTCTATATAATCTGATTTCTAGTTTCAGGCTTGTCGTTGGCTATACTGACATGACATTGGCTATACTACCAGGACTCCCCAGTAGCTCAGCTGGCAAAGAATTCATCTTCTGTACAAGAGACCCCAGTTAGATTCCTGAGTCAGGAATATCTCCTGCAGAAGGGATAGTCTACCCACTCCAGTATTCTTAGGCTTCCCTGTTGGCTCAGAAGGTAAAGAATCCGCCTGCAATGTGGGAAATTTGGGTTTGCTCCTTGGATTTGGAAGATCCCCTGGAGGAGGGCATGGCAACCCACTCCAGCATTCTTGCCTACAGAATCCCCATGGACAGAGGAGCCTGGTGGGGTACAGTGCATGGGGTCACAAAGAGTTGGACATGACTGAGCGACTAAGCACACAGACATATTGACGTGAACAAGTCACTTTCCTAAAATGTTAATTTAGGGAGTTTACCAGGACCCATCTGCATCCTGGGACTATCGAAATTAGTAAAACTCAGCTGAAATGGAATACATTCATGCCATCAACATGAATGCAACCCACAGAAGGTGTATGCACAAAAATCTCTTGCTTTGAACTTCCTTAACAGTTATTACTCTGCCAGGATGACTGAAATCTACGCTATACAGAAATGACCTTAGGAGGATAAGATGTAAAATCAGAAAGAATCCAAAATGTGCTTTGTATTCCCACTTCTTCTAATTCACTGTGTATTTCAAACAAAGACTCCTTTTGGTCCTCCTCCAAAAATTTAATCAAAACCAGAAAGAATTACTGCAGCTGAGGTCAATGATCTATATCAACAAATAATAGCACAAGAAAGGTAGGGGTGATACACTAGTAGTTGTTAGGTTATTAAATTTAATAAAGAATAATGTAGCTTGAAAAATGCTTTGGGTTTGTCATAAATTAATACTGGGCGGCCAACAATACGTTTATTGTTTTACAGCTAAGAACTGATTAAGAAGCCCTGTAGGATCTTCTACCTTGTTACAAAATTAATTTTTAACATCCTTTTCTACTTTACAAGATTGAAAGACGCTTGAGGAAAGAAAACAGGTTATTTATACACTCATTTTTCATTATACCTATCATATTCCTTAGACATGTTAGGTATCCAGTAAGTATATATTAAAGTCTTCAGATGAATATATATGTCTGTTACATTTGAGATGCCTTCTCTAGTCATTTACCCAGTTGACTTTAGAGATTTCCTATGTTGTAATTATATGTCATGAATAGCAAAGACCTGAACATACTTAAATTCAGTTTATCTTTCTTGTCTCCAGGGGTAGCAGATGCCGTTGCTTTGATGACATTAGAAAGTGAAAGTGTTAGGCATTCGTTAGTGTCCGACTCTGACACCTCATGAACTATAGCTTGTCAGGCTCCTCTGTCCACGGAATTCCCCAGGCAAGAGTATTGGAGTAGTTTGCTATTTCTTTCTCTAGGGATTGAACCCGGGTCTACTGCAATGTAGGCAGATTCTTCACTAAGCCACCAGGGAAGCCACGATATTTAGTGGTTATGAAATGCATCCAGTTTACCCTCTTGAGAATATGGATTCACTGTTATTTAGTATTTAAAAACAAAAATGACTCAAAAAATAATTTGGGATAATTGTGCAAATTACAACTAAAGACCCATATTCAGTCGGGCATGGTAGCAAGCATTCTGTTACTTTTTCCTTTAACTCTTCAGATGACTCATATTTTGGAAATTAAGATATTGTTTGGGCTGATTCTTTAATGCTGTCTAGTTAATTAATCTGAACTAATTTTGAACAATAATATACAACACATATACAACCTACATGGAAATAACTATAGTGACTAGGTGTTTTATGAAAAAACGTATGGAAATCAATTAACTTATTTAATTTTTTTCTCTTCACCACTTCTCACAAACTTTTAATTTCTTCTAAGTATTCAGAAATCTGCCTGCGATGCAGGAGCTACAGGAGACACAGGTTCAGTCCCTGGGTCAGGAAGATCCTTTAGAGAAGGGCGTGGCAACCCATTCCAGTATTCTTGCTTAGAGAATCCCATGGACAGAGGAACCTTGTGGGGTGCAGTTCATGGGTCACAAAGAGTCAGACACGACTGAAGTGACTTAGCATGCATGCAAGTTTTCAGAACAAGTTGGTTCCTTAATACCTTGCGTTTTCTTTAGGTTAAACAAGAAAGAGATGACTGATATTAAGTTTAATTAGGCATAAATTCTGTCCTTGTCATACTTTCATAATTTAAAAGTGATACCAACCAGTGATGGGTGTCATAAAATTGCTTTAGATAGATATATATCTGAAAAAAAAAGATTCAAAGTAAAGCTTTGGCTAGTATGAAAAATAAGGAGTAAAAAACATAACTACTGAAAGCTCTTCTCTCCTAACAAGTGAATGTTTATAGAGGATGAAGAGCATCATTCTTCACCTTAGACGTGTGACAAGAGGTAATATGTTGAAGCACAGACAGGTCTTGATTTGCTCTTACTGGGGCCAGGTGAAGAGAGGAAAGGAAGGAGTTCTGGGTGGTTACATCTGTCAGCATTGGCAGGAAATATGCTGCCATATATGTCCATCTGACAGTAGCAAACCATGCTAGTTTATTTATTTGCTTTCTGACCCTAGAAACTTATCTTTTGTGAATCAGGAAAGGATATAAAGAGCCCTTTACTGCAATATATCTGAAAAGTAAATAGATTTTATCCTTCTAAATTTGAAGGGATGAATCAAGCTAATTTGAAAGCATATTAATACATAAATGAAGGAAGGAATGAACCATTGATAAAGCCAAAAGTAAAATTAGGGAATTTGCCTACTAATTTTGACTAGCTGTATTGAGTAATATTTTTCAATGTTTGTGTCACTAAAAGTGTAATGACAGAACTGTTTCTCAGAAAGAATCACATTAATTTCATGGATGACCTAAGTTACACATTAAAAGCAATATTATTTGTCTGATCTCCTGGGAAATTTTCTGGTGTGGTACAATTACATTAAGTTAAACAGGATCATTTCTTCCTAACTATTAATTTCACCCTGAACCTCAGCTTTCTCATTTGTAAAATGGTGATAACTTGTTATTCATGAGATTATTGCTAGAAATAACCTAGAAAATATGTATAACATACCATGGAGATGAAAAAACATTTAAGAATATTGAGATCTTTTCACAAGCATCTCTGCCATGTGAGAAAATGTTTTGTGCTTACAATTGAGTACTGTATGTTATTTATGTAGATGCTTCCCTGGTGACTCAGATGAAACTGCCTGCAATGCAGGAGACCAGGTTTGATCCTTGGGTTGGGAAGATCCCCTAAAGGAGGAAATGGATACCCACTTCAGTATTCTTGCTTGGAGAATTCCCTGGACAGAGGAGCCAGGTGGGCTACAGTCCACCGGGTTGTAAAGAGTTGGACACGATTGAGCAATTAACACTTTCACTCATTTTTTCACTAATTTTTTAATTGCAGTTAAGGCCATCACATATGTAATTAGGTTATTCATAAATAAGAAAGAACAAAAAGAAAACACATTAGGAATCCAGACCAAGTAACAGACATTGAGAGAGGCCTTGTCAGTAAATTCAACTTAGCCATCTTAAGAAACATGCAAGTTCTTTTTTAAGACAAAATGTTTAGAGTGTATTCATTATGATAAACTGTAGCATTAAAAAACTAGCATTGAAACATGTACGTTGCATGTGCAAAATAGATGGCTAGTGGGAAACTGCTGAATAAGACAGGGAGCTCACCCAGGTGCTCTCTTGGACAAACTAGAGGGGTGGGATGGGGGAGGTTGGGAGGGAGATGCAAGAGGCAGGGGACATACACATATTTATGGCTGATACATGTTGTTGTGTGGCAGAAACCAATACAATATGTAAAGCAATTATTCTCCAATTAAAAATATTAAAAAACAAAAAACAAAAAAATTCTGAGCAAAGCAAAGTATTAATCCAGAAGTAGGTGAGGAAATTGAAGCCCAGGGCAATGATATGGGTTCTATAAGATGACATTCATTTATTTAATGGCAGGGCCCAAATAGTCCAAGTCTTTTATACTTTCAAGTCCAGGCTACTTTTTACCTTAAAACAAAGGAGTTTTCTTACAGACAGAAATGTTCAAATGATCTTACATCAAGAAGATTGTATTCATCATTGTAACACAAGTACTCTTCCTAACTGAAAATTCTGAAAGGGGTATAAGTTTAAGCAGCATTCTCTTGAGATTGCTGATAATATCTAGAAAAGATTAGAGAGTGCAATACAAAGTAATGTGGGAAAGGGCAGAGAAAAATAATTAATCCGTATGATGGGAGGAAAAAAAAGCTTAAGATACGACAACAAAGACATTAAAAGTTAACATTGCTTCAGGCGGCAATATGTTGTAATTCTCTCACAGAACACAGAGCAGATTTCCCCAGTCTCAACACAGTAACTCATGGGAGCTGCAGGTTCAATGCATTCTAAAATGACAGATCTTGCTCATTGTCTGCTTGTGGGATAAATAGTTGAAGCCTCCAGGAGAAGCAGAAATAGGAGTCTGTTTGTCCCAGACTAAATTTAGGGCCAAGATAAATTATATTTTTTAAAGTTTCATCATATACAATGATTCTTATTTTTTATTCATTTTATTGAAATATGATTGACATAAATTCTGGAGGTCTTTTTTTTAAAAATTGGGGTATCATTGCTTTACAATGTTGTGTTAGATTCCGCTGTACCGCAAGTGAATCAGCCACATGTATACATGTGTCTCTTCCTCTTAGCTCCCTCCCACTGCCTATCCCACTCGTCTAGGTCATCACAGAACACTGAGCTGAGATCCCTGTGCTATGCAGCAGCTTCCAGCTAGCTATCTATTGTAAAATGGTAATGTATATATGTCAGTGGTACTCTCCCCATTCATCCTCTCTCTCCTTCCCCCAACCATGTCATGTCCACAAGTCTGTTTATGCCTTCATCTCAATTTGTGCCCTGCAAATAGGTTTGTCAGTACCCTTTTTCTAGATTCCATATGTACGTGTTAATATACAGTACTTGTTTTTCACTTTCTGACTTACTTCATTTGATATGACAGACCCTAGGTTCCTCCACACCACTACAAATGATTTGTGTTTTATAACAATTTCCAAATTTAAAAAACAAATACTTATGGAAGGAGTACTCTGAAAGAAATGAAGATTATTTTATAATAGCTTTCTCTGTCCCACTGCTCAATCCAAGTTGTTTGAGAGACTAGCTTTGTCATTAATTGGCAACTTCCGAATCTAGCATAGTCTAAGGTAGGAAGTCAGTAGTCATTAAATAGATTAATAAATAGATAAATTTTTTTAACAACGGAGTGTTCCTTTTCAATGCAATGGCTTTACGCCCATTGGTCTAACTAATAAACTCAAAGATGCTTTATTCAGCTACTTAATAATATATGCTGATTACTTTTTCAAAGTCTATATTTTTTGTGTCTGATATAAAAGAAAATACTTTAAATTGAAGACTTCAAAGTATCACATAAATGGTAAATAAAAAATCATCATTAATTTGTTTCTGCTGGTTTTTAAAGTTGGCTTAATATGTAACACTGAGGAGTCAATAATAAAAATAGTGGTACAATCATATTGTAGCAAATATTCCTGTGACTAAGCACTGATACAATGTAATTAAACTATGTGTAAAGAATTGTGGAAACAATAAGGAGAAAGCCATTGAGCTTGCTGTGCCAGGAAAAAGTTAAAGATAATTGCATCGGAAGTCATACTTTAAACTGGATTTTAAAGATTGAGTGGTATTAATACAAAGATTAAAGGAGAAAAGGGGAGAAGTAAAAGAAGAATTGGGTAGGGAAACCAAGTTGTTGGGTGGCAGAAAAAGGAATAAAATCACTCAATTATAATCCTTATAATTAGCCCTGAGTTAGCCCTGAGTGAGACTAGTGAAGGTTCACATCCGTAACAGACAATACCTGGGTCCACAGGGGTGTTCTGTGTACAGAGAAAAATCTGAAGGCACATTTCATTATATAACTGCAATAGACTCAGACTAAGAACATTAGCATAAATATAAATGCCTTTTCTGGATGCACTATCAGTTTTCTTAGGGGCATTTGTATGGAAACTTATTATCTATCTCTTAAAGCATAAGCGTGATAAACAGTAGATTTTTGAAGACTTTTAATTCACACACTGTGTACATAATACAGGCTTGGGAAAAAAAGAGAAAGCATTCTAAAATTCCTCATATATTTAAATATATTTTCTGTTTTTAGGAATGGTATTTGAATATTAAAGAAGTGGTTCAGTTCAGTTGAGTTCAGTCACTCAGTCGTGTCCGACTCTTTGCGACCCCATGAATCACAGCACGCCAGGCCTCCCTGTCCATCACCAACTCCCAGAGTCTACCCAAACCATGTCCATCGAGTTGGTGATGCCATCCAACCATCTCATCCTCTGTTGTCCCCTTCTCCTCCTGCCCCCAATCCCTCCCAGCATCAGGGTCTTTTCCAATAAGTCAACTCTTCTCATGAGGTGGCCAAAGTACTGGAGTTTCAAGAAGTGGTACACATAGTTAAAATTTTAGAGGAAGATGAATACATAATCCTTTTCTGCATGTATTTGCATATTTTCTGAAAAAATATAGACAGACCGTAGAAGATCTGGCAATGTAAAGCAAAAGTCACACAGTGTTCCTTGCCCAACCTACTCATGACTACTTGTCCCAGTATCTTTCTAACCAACCTGCACCATTCTTTGAGGTCCTCAAGATGCTTATCTGGCTCCCTGCTCCATACTCCCTTCTAGTTGCTTTAGAACCTTTGCAAGCTGTTGCTCATGCATTTCTAAAACATGTAGTTTTTTTTTTTTTTTTTTTAATGTAAGTTTCTGTCTCTCGGGTTAGATTACATTTTTTGGCCAATTGATGCTTGAGTCTAAGTTCTATCCAGAAGAAACAAATGAATTTGTGAAATTTCCCTATGTAAGTCTCCACACTTCAGATTACACAGATTTTGTCTTCTCCACTCTAAATTTTGTTCCATGACTCTTTTCCATGCTAGTTTGTTGCTGAGCAGTACATTATTCATTTATCTATCTTACATTAGGCAGCACAGACTAATCTAAATATCTGTTTGAAAGACATTTTAATAGCCCTATTTCATTTTTTAAAAGAAGTAAGATTGACATGGAAGTGTGTGATCTTTCCTTTCTCACTCATGCAATGATAGTGTGCAGGAGGAGGTGGAAGGTGCTGTGATGATCAGAATAAGTATTTGTTGTTTAGTTGCCCAGTTGTGTCCGGCTCTTTGCAACCCTGTGGACTGCAGCATGCCAGATCTCCCTGTCCCTCACCATCTCCCAAAGATTTGCCCAAGTTCACATCCGCTGCATCAGGGGATACCATCTAGCCATCTCATCCTTTGATGTCCCTCTTCTCCTGCCCTCAGCAGGGACTTTTCCAATGAGTCAGCTGTTCTCATTAGATGACCAAAATACTGGAGCTTCAACTTAAGTTCTGGTCCTCCAAAAGAATATTCAGTGTTGATTTCCCTTAAGATTGACTGGTTTGATCTCCTTGCTGTCCAAGGAACTTTCAGGAGTCTTCTCCAGCACCACAGTTCAAAGGCATTCATCCTTTGGCATTCTGCCTTCTGAACAGTCCAGCTCTCACAATCTACGTGACCACTGGGAAGATGTAGCTTTGACTATACTGACCTTTGTCTGCAGAGTAATGTCTGCTTTTCAACACATTGTCTAAGCTTGTCATAGATTTCCTGCCAGGAAGCAAACGTCTTCTGATTTCACGTCTGCAGTCACCATCCGCAGTGATTTGAGAGCCCAAGAAGAGGAAATCTGTCACTACTTCCACCTTTTACCCTTCTATCTGCCATGCAGTAATGGGGCCAGATGCCATGATCTTAGCTTTTCTTAATATTTAGCTTTAAGCCAGTTCTTTCACTCTACTCCTTCACCCTCAAGAGGTTCTTTGGTCCCTCTTTGCTTTCTGCCATTAAACTGGTATCATCCATATATCTGAGGTTGTTGATGCTTCTCCTATCTCATTCCAGCCTGTAACTCATCCGACCTAGCATTTCTCATGATGTGCTCAGTGTATAGGGTGGGTGTCCCTGTCATACTCCTTTCTCAATCTTGAACCAATCAGTTGTTCCAAACAGTGTTCTTAACTATTGTTTCTTAGCCCAAATACAAGTTTCTCAGGAGAAAATGGTAAGATGATCTGGTATTCCCATCTCTTTAAGAGTTTTCCACAGTTTGTTATGATCCACACAAAGGCTTTAGTGTAGTTTATGAAACAGAGGTAGATGTTTTTCTGGATTTCCCCTGCTTTCTCTATGATCCAGTGAATATTAGCAATTTGATCTCTGGTTCCTCTTGCTTTTCTAAACCCAGTTTGGACATCTGGAAGTTCTTGGTTTGCATAAAACCAAAACCTAACACGCAAGATTTTAAGCATGACCTTACTAGCATGGGAGATGAATGCAATTGTCCAATGGTTAGGACATTCTTTAGTACTATCCTTCTTGGGAATTGGGATGAGGATTGACCTTTTCCAGTCCTGTGGCCTCTGCTGGGTCTTCCAAATTTACTGACGTACTGAATGCAGCACCTTGATGGCATCATCCTTTAGGGTTTTGAAAAGCTCTACTGGAATTCCATTGCTTCCACTAATTTTAGTAACAGCAGTGCCCACTTGACTTCCCATTTGACTTCCCACTCCAGAATGTCTGACTCTGGGTGACTGACCAGAACAAGTACAAGCTCTCATAAATGACTGCTTAAAGAAAATAAAATGGCAGGTTATTCCAGGTTAAGGTCTGGGAATTCTAAGTCCATTTGATTAAATGATGATAATAATTACACCAATAATAATAATAATAACAACAAAAAGCAACAAACCCAAAAAGGGAAAAGAGAAAACAAAAGCAAACCTCTAAACCTCATAAGATTTTAAGTCCATAATGGATTTTAGGATGTAGCCTTTTATTTTTCCATTCTCTACAGCCTTGCAAAAGGACATTCTGTTTCTTACTTGATATATTCTAAACATGATCTTAACTGTTTGTGCTTTAATTCACTGTTATAAACCACCTGCTATTGCAGAAATGTTTTAGATCCCAAGCACAACTAAATTAATAATCATATGATTCATGCCAGGTCATATAGCTTTTCTCTGACCAAATAAACTAATTCAAATAAATTACTTGTTCTACATTTGGATGCTGACCCTGGTAAACTGTGGTGACATCCAGAAAATTACTTGTTATGAAAAGGTATTTAGGATAAATAGGTTTCAGTGTGAAGGTGCTGCAATGCCAAAGATATAAATATTTGGGAGCTTGATTAAATTTTGATTCTGAGTTCAGACCAGTCTTCAGTTGATCATATTGTACTCTATGGCTTTTTGCTTTTCAAAAAGCTATGGTCAATGGAAAAGTTAATTTAAAGGTGTTTGTGTATGTTTCACCTTACTTGGCTTTCAGGAAGTCATGTTTAGAATAGGTCTTTCACCGACCAGAGGAAATGCTGGATCACTTTAATGAAGCACAGATAAACAAACAAATCTACTGTGCCACGTGGCAGTTGTATCATATAGTTAAATTTATTATCAAATAAAATTGTTGGCTTATTCATTTAATAGTTTTTTAGTATACATTGCCAATGTTTCTAAAAACAACTTGTTTCTAAAAACAAGTTTCCAGTAGGGTTATTTGGTGAGACTTCTAATAACAATATGTTCTTGTTGCAGAAAGCATAAGAAAATGAAATCCAGCTAGAACAGTTAGCAAAATTATAGGCTAGTTCTCTCCCAATCCTGGTACAAGTACAAAGACCTATAAAGACATTTAACCTAGTGAATATACCATTCTATCTGTTCAGTAGTAATAAGTGAATTTTGTTGCCAATATTCACAGCAGAATGTTTTGCAACATAAAATCCATAAGTAGAAAGTAAGTATTTTCCTATCTTAAAGTTATTTAACATTGTCTGTATGAACTCTTAACGGTCAGCTAGGCAGGTAAATTTTACTGAGTTCAGACAAGCAGTGCTGAAAAGATAATGTCATTTTTCCTTTATGGAATGATGTGCTTTTCTTAAAATTTCACATATTCTAACCTTGTTCACCTAGTCAACTTAGCCATGTTCCACCTGGAAATATACAAGCGTGTCCTTTTCTTTGGAGAGTCATTGAACAGTTCTTGCATTTTATGTGGTCTATCTTCAAATCCTCAAATAAGTTATATTTGAGAGCTGATGTTTTTATAGCTCAAAATCCTTTTTAATTTACACCCTTAATTAGGTCACATTAAGGAAAGTGCTTTAAAAAAAATCTAATGTAGCCATTCATCTGTGAAAGTGGACATTTATATTATTACTTCAAATAAGATTGCTCTCTGTGGTTCAGAGACTCGGATGCATTTAACAAGTGCAATTTCATAGCATACATACATAGACAACATTATAAATAGCATTCAGTGTAACTTTTTTTCAGGCTATAAATTTGTACTTTATTCTTTTTCCTTTCTTACTCTTACTTCTCTGTTTCTTATTTTTCTTAAAGCCACTTTCAAAGTAAACTGAAAATGTAATGCTCTGAGATGCTTGTGTTTAGAACCCATCAAGCTCCCCTCCCCCAAGAACAAAGCTGGATGTGAACCCCTCACTTCCACTTGGATATGCTGTTTGACTTTCTCAGTGAAGTTGGCAGTGATCCTTAAGGCTGAAAGGGAATCCTTCAAGGAGGACAATAGGTCTTTTCTTTGGCAATAGGAAAAGATGCAAGAGAACACAATTAATTCCCTACTCTCGCCTTCAATGGCTCAATTCAGTGGGGCCCGTTAACGGGCATTTTCAGTGATTGGCGTGGAAAGGAATACAGAAAAACGGATCTACAAAATTGCTCCTCAAGAGAGACAGCTTACTTATCTCTAACCTGTCAAATTTACCACCAATTAGTGTCAGTATCATGAATTCTTTACAAATTTGGCGAGTCACTTTTTTCGCTTTTTTTCCTTCTAAGTTTGGCCCTGTTTTCAGAGCATATCCTCAAAGTTCACCCTTCGCTGTTACATAAATTTATTTCTTTTTTGAAATAGAAATTGTAAAACATGATAATACAAATTTGTAAATAATATTTGGCCCAGCTCTTGTGGAAATATGAACTACCTGAGAGGTAACATTAATACTGGGTTGGCACAGTAAGTTTAATACAATAGGTTTGATGCCTTCATTGCATTTCTGAGGTGCATTTGTTGTTACTTTAGGGAAAGTATATATATTGGATTCAATAGAGCACAGAATGCTAAATTAACCTCTTATTTTCCACACCTTGAACATAATGGTTTTAAGTGTCTCCTTGACTATTTAAGGGGAGTAGAGCAAAGAATGTTTCCTTTTATCCATATCATTAGTCTTATTTCAGTCACTTCAGTTTAGAGTGAGAAAACAGCAGTGACTAGTCATGCATCTGTTTTTAAGTTGCTTAACTAAGCCTCATTCCCAAGAGGATTTTTTTTTTTTTTTTTGGTCAAGTTGAATTCAACAATAATTTACCCTTTTCACATATAAGAGTGGGAATGCTTAGCACTTCATTTTTCCTCTGATTTTGTTAATCTTTTCTCCTCCCCCTCCTCTTCCATCAGATAAACTTTTGAAGAAGCTGGGAAACTCATGAGTTGATTTTTGGAAATTGTAGTGAACTTAATCAGAATCTCCTTTTGAACAAGAGATATACTGTTTAATATAAGAGATATAATTAAAAGAAATTTATATGAGTAAACGCAATTTAACTATTTCACCCAACTTCCTCTGATTCTGTGTGTCTATGTTTCTAGTAATCTCTGACTGATATTGTTAGCTGTATTAAGATATCTTGGTTTGGGAGTTTCCAACTAGGTTTGGGGAGTTTTTCACACTCCAAAAGAAATAAGACAGTCTTTGAATATCAGGATTTAAGAGAAAGAAGGTGGACAAAAGAAGTTATGTGATTTGAGAGATTGTATCATTCCTCCTAGGAGGTGAACAACTTAAAGCATGTTGGAATAAGGCATGCGAAAACAAAACCGAAATTGTGTTAGTCAAACAATAAAGGGGGAAAAAATAAGATGATAGCAAATCAAATACTATTATTCTCTTTACTACTCTGAGTTCCTAATATTTGGCTCCAACCATTTGCCAATTTAAGTCTGTTGTATTGATTTATCATTTACACATCTTGAGTTCTGTGAGCTGGGAACAGTCTTTTCATTTTGCTAAGAGTAAAAAAGGCAAAATGATTTTAAAAATGATAAGGAGGTTATATTATGTACCCCCTTTCTCTGTTACTGAAATGTATACTTGAAGGATATAAATAACTCAGCTAAAGTCGCATAGTTGGCACCCTTCTGGATTCTAATCCATATGATCTCACTAGTGCCTTTGATTCTAATGATTATGCCATGTTACTACACCATATTTAAGTTCATAAAGAATGAGATTTAAATTAGGATATAATTATTACTCTCATCCAGGTATAAAATGAAAACATGTCAAAGATTTTATTTAATGCATTCATTAAGGAAGGAATTGGAAACTTATTACATTTGGTCCAAAGGAGAACCCCAAATTTCACACAGTAAAGTAAGATAAGGAATGCTGAAATAAATTTACAAATGAATGAAAACGTGACAAAACAGGTCAATATCCTAAGGGCAGAGTCAACTGTATTCTAGTGAACACAATCTGTGCTTTTATGGACTGGAATTATATTTTACTATCTGTACTAATTACACATTAATCTCCGGTTAAGTGGCCCATTGCCTAAAGGACTTGCAAGAACATCTTCCCCATAGACAGAATACACAGAAGAGCAGCAGCAGAAGGATTTGCATTGAAAAGGGATTAGGCATTTTCCTCCCATTCCAGGGCAGTTTGCACAAAACAGACTTGGTCTCTAGGACCACCACAGGGGCATATGCAAATACCTCTATGCCAGTAAGCCCACGGTCCATTCATAATGAGAGGCTTGTGGTTCACAAAGGCACATCCTTGCTGTTTGACCAGCATTAACCTTTGAAGCCTCACCACAGCGTCATCGAAACTAGATGCAAAGCATAAATCCAATTTTATTTGTTAACAATGATAACAGCTTGATATAGCTGACTCCAAAACTCATATAGACTCATGATTATAGGATTTAGTTAGGATTTCTATTTAGTTAATCAATTCTGTACCACTGGATCAGTAGTCATGGGAATCTGTGCATGGTCAAGCCAAAACAGTTGAAATTAACCCATGCTATGCATAATCGTTTTTCTACAGTTTAAATTCTATTTGTACAAAACTGTTAAAAAACAAAACAAAACATAGACAATGAGGTAACAATGAAATGGAAGTAATGCAGATGGATGATAGTTAGGACACTAAGCAAATTTCAAAGTCTTTCACAATTTTTTTCATGTAAATTATAATACAAATTGGACAATGTCTAACACCACTGTAACTAAAGTCAAAATTCCAGTTAATCTTTGTGTTTCTACCTATAAACAAAGTTTCTGATACATAGATATATTCATAATTGACTTTCTCTCTCTCTTTTTTTTTTCTTTTCTTCCTCCACCTCTACAATAGTTTGCAAAATTGGAATGTGCAGGAAGGGACCTCTTTTTGAATAATTCTAGTTTAAAACTCTTTATTTTTAATTATAGCTGAAATCTTCATTCAGAAATATCTTGGTTTCCTGAAATATTGCTTTAAAGTTGGTTTCAATAATTGATTCTCTGTTTTTCTTCATTTCTCTCATTTCTTTCCTTTATTTTTTTCTGTTAAAAAAAAACACTGTGAGAACAGTTTAAACTATATAAACTGGCAAATACCTCACCAAAATTAAATTAAAATGTATTTTCTACAATTTGAAACTGAGCTTTGTCTACAGCATCCATTTTCAATTGGAGATATAGCCCTCATGGGACTAAAATTGGTTCCTGGAGTAGAGGATTGAAAAAGTTTTATTCTTTGCATGTACAAAGTGTTACCAAGTTCACACTCATACTGCTCCCCACAGGACATTCTAATTGATTAATTGAGAGATGAGATGTTGAGGCAAGGACTAGCAACTTTACTCAGAAAGCCAGCAGACTTAGAGCATGGTGGACTAGTGTCCATCTTTTCTGGGTTTGGATGGTGGTTTCTTTTATAGAACAAAGACAGGGAGCAGAGGAGGTAAAGTAAAAAGGATAAGTTGTAGCAAATATTTCCAGACTCTAGAGAGGATGTGTTAATTTCTTCTTTTCCTACAGATGGGTCTGACCAGGATGTCTCCTGTGAGTTAGAAAATGTGTTGTGCTGAGTCACTCAGTCGTGTCCAACTCTTTATGACAATGTGGACCATAGCCCGCCAGACATCTCTGTCCATGGGGATTCTCCAGGCAAGAATATCGAAGTGGATTGCCATGCCTTCCTCCATGGGATCTTCCTAACCCATGATAGAGCCCAGATCTCCTGCACTGCAGGCAGATTCTTTACCATCTGAGCCAAGCCCAAGAATAAAGGAGTGGGTAGCCTATTCCTTCTTCAGGGGATTTTCCTGACCAAGGAAATGAACCGGGGTCTCCTGCATTGCAGGCAGATTCTTTACCACCTGAACTACCAGGGAAGTCCAAAAAAAGATATTTTAGCTTAATGCTTAGGCATGGAGGCAGTGTTCCCAGAGATGGACCATGGTGTATACTTTAAGCTATTGAAAATATTCTTTTAGTGAATAACATATCACAAAAGCAATAGAATGTGAAATTTAAAGTAAAGAGAACATATCCATTATGGAGTCAGGTTTATTCTTCCCTATTATAAAAGCACAGATCTATACACATTACAGAAACAGATACATACTTTATCTATAGTATTAAAAGTCATGGAGTTGAAAGAAAAAATGTCTTAAAAGGCTACTTAAGGAATAAATGAATTGAAAAGATTGACAATCAGACCACTCTTGTAATTCACAGAATA